>NC_056735.1:394959125-395014125 GCF_019279795.1 Protopterus annectens
ATCTATGAATATATATTCCATAAATACTGTATTCTATGAATGGTATATTGAATAAATATTTAAAACCATGTTAATCCTAAAAAATGTGTATAATTAAATTAATTCAATTAGAATATTATATTTAAAAAGTAAATAATCAGTAAAATCAATGGATGTTATTCATGTTGTTCTTACGTATGCTTCTTAGGGTCATTGGCTAATAGTTTTAGGGCTGGTGATATGGATATGTGATCATTTAAGCCCTTACCACTACAGGCATCAGGCCTAAGTTGCCATATCATCTCCCTATATGACAGTTCCGTCTCCCAGTCACCCCCCCATCAAAGTGGTCAACAAACTCAACCACCCAAAATTTAAAATCGGCCTTCTCACAAGTTAAGGAGTGTCTATACAATGCATTATTTTCATTTTTATGGTTTATATCTCTCAGATGTTCGTATATCCTTTTTCTTAAGTGTCATTCCATTTTACCAATGTAAAAACCCCAACATGATTTACAATAAACTAAATATACCAAACCCTTAGTGTAACAGCTGTTGTATTTTTTTGCTTTTAATGTAATATTTAAGCTAGGTAATATTACTTCTTTTTCTCCAGCTATAAACGGACACTGGGGACATCTACCACATCTAAAAGTACCAACCTTCTTGGAGACTGATTCATCTTGGACTAAACAATTCTTTCTCTCTAAAATGTTTTTTTATATTGTATCCTCTCCTGTAACTATAGGTTAATTTATTTTGAAAAATTGTAGTCCTTGTGGCCATTGTTTTAAACAAATTCCACGTCTCATTAATACGTTTGTGTAACCACCCTATGTTTTGGTAATATGTAAGAGTCAAATAGGGAAGACCTTTATTATCCAGTACTTTCTCAGTTCTTTCCATAGTTCTATCATTCGTCTGGTTTAATAATGGTATATATTTTTTACCCCATCCCTTAATTACATATTCTTTTATAGGTTGTGTAATTTCCACAGGATAATCTCTTTCGTGAAACATTTTTTGTGTTTTATCGATTTCGACAAGGAACTCATCCCTATCTGAAGTCATACGGGCCACTCTAATCATCTGCCCCTTTATTATATTTCTCTTAAGATATTCAGGATGATCACTGTTGAAGTGCAAATAAGTACTGGAAAAGTTTTCTTTTCTATATATAGTAGATCTATTAGTATTGGTATTGTGATCTTTACGGAACAAAATATCCAAATAGTGAATTTTTTTGTGAATTAATATGATAAGTAAATTTAAAAAAAGTGGTACTTTGATTAATATAAGAAATAAAATTGTTTACTACTTCATGTGGACCTTCCCATAAAATAAATATGTCATCCAGATACCGGTAATAACTTTTGATATGCCCAAAAAATTCAGTTTCAAAAACATGTTGTTTTTCCCAGTATAACATTAGTATATTTGCGTAAATGGGGGCACAGGCTGCCCCCATAGCAACCCCTTCAGTTTGATGGTAATAGTCACCCCGAAAGAAAATAAAATTGTTCTTAAGTACCAGTTCCATACATTCCAGGACTAGTTTGAATTCACTTGATGTCAATATGTTCATTTCAATTAACATGTTTTCAAACCAATCCATCCCTATGTTGTGTGGTATAACTGAAAATAAATCTTTAACGTCTATAGTGATAAATTTCATATCCACACTGTAGGGGTCCTTACTAATCTTTTGCAAAAAGTCCCAAGAGTCCACCAAGATGTGAGGATACTTTTTGTGGTACATTTTAAGTTTAGTGTCTATATAAATAGCCAACGGTTGAGTTTTGGAACCTTGTGATGAGACAATTGGTCTCATGGGAGGGTTTTGAATGTTTTTGTGGGTTTTAGGTATGCCAAAATTAGCGGGGATGACTGGTTTCTTGACCTTCAAAAAATTCCACAAATCCATATCTATAAGCCCCTGAAGAAAATTGTCCTCTATAATATAATCTATTTTACAGTATGAAATACTGATTTCATTTTTAAAAACTATATTATAACACTTGTCATTGTTTAATATTTCAAGCATTCTCTTTTCATAATCCCAGTTGTCCATGAGGACAACACCACCTCCCTTGTCCAGTTTCATTACCCGGATATCTCGATTGTTTCCCAGCTCATTCAATAATAGGTTTTCTTCGTCAGTGAGGTTACTACCATTGTTATTTGCATTCTGTTTGTATTCACTTCTGATCTTCCTAGTAAGTATATTTTCAAAACTGTGAATATCTTGGTGGAGGGGAGGGTTATATAAACTACGTCTACTTAATTCTTTTGTCTCATGTTGATGCTTGTCTTGACCAAACATCTGCTTGAAATTAAGTTTCCTAGTAAAACGTTTTATATCCAACAGTATACTGTCTATACTAGGTTTTCTGGCAGGTACAAAGGTAAAACCTTTTGTAAACAGTTTGAAATGACCTGCGTTAATGTTCAAATCAGTGTAATTAAAAATAAAAAAAAATCTCTGAATGAATACATAGACAAAGGTTTGTAAGTAGGAATTGCATCTCCAGCTTCCCCTACATTCACTTGTTCTATCTGTATATGGTTCTTTTGTGGTAATTGTAGTTGTTGGTCCTTGCAGCCTGAGCATATGATGGCTGTTGTAACCGATTTTTTAATCTTTCGGACCTTCTGGGTCTCTACCCCCCTAAAGGGGCCCCTTCCCCACAATCAAAATCATCATCGCATACATTAAACTCACGTTCATACAAATTTACTTTGTGTTCCCTGTTAAAATCCATGTTGCTGCCTCTCTGGATATCTAGCAACTGAGAACTAGATTTAAACTCACTAAAAGTACCTTTCACAACTCTTTTACCACAATTATATGCGGAACCAAATCGATATTCATTAATATCCCTATCTAATTTAGATAGCTTCCTATTGTAACTTCGTGAAATAACAATCAACATCCTGTAAAGATCTGAGATACATATTTTTGTATTGCTGTACAGAAAATAATAAGTCCTCATTAATTTCTCTATACAGTTTACCAATGTCCTTCTTGTCTGTTTCCATTCTTTTTTCATTATGTCTAATTAACACCCTAAGTATGGCCAGTCCACAATCATTAAAAATCTCAGAAATGTCTTTAAAAAACTTGGTGTCAGTGACACCATTAATGTTATTGGGAAATGTATTAATTCTCAAGCCTTTAGGTACAATTTTGTCCTCCAGGCATCTATTGAAATACCAGTTCTCCAAAGATAAAGTTTTGTACCTGGTTAAAAGGCTTTTCAATACTTTGCACTTGTCCTTGTATCCCAAACTGTCGTTTCTACTATCCGCCCGGCGTCTGTTGTTGGAAAAAGATGTATTCAACCACGTGTTAAAATCTAGGTTGTGGTATAGA
Organism: Protopterus annectens; assembly: GCF_019279795.1. Taxonomy (NCBI): domain Eukaryota; kingdom Metazoa; phylum Chordata; order Ceratodontiformes; family Protopteridae; genus Protopterus; species Protopterus annectens. Next base: position 394,962,480 of record NC_056735.1, read on the forward strand.
TGGAAATTGTCCTTAGAACTATCCCGACCTGGTAGTTCTGTACCTCTGGGACTGGAAACCCCTTTAGCTGCCGCCCGACGACTCGGTTGTAACTCGGTCTCATTCACCTCCATTCTCCTACTCATAGGGCGTGCTTCGGTTTCGGCTCCCAAAGATACATCCGTTTCCTTTCTAAGTGACGGACTGCTCTGTGCACACGGTATACTATCCCCAGAACAAGGTATTGGGGAGGTATCCATTTGTGAGTGATTTTGAATAAGTTTAATTAGTTCTGCCAATAAGTTACTACTATCCATTGTAGTAATATAATCTTATTGGTAAACTGCTGTCTGGTAGGTGATAAAAAATCCAAATAGAAACGGAGACTCCTCGAACCCAAGCTACCGATGAAAGCAACCAATAACCATTCACGAAACAACAAAAATGTGAAACACTCGGTAGTGCTGGTCAATAAAGGCTGTCTTCCATATAAATTGCTGTATTCACCACAGCATGAAACTCCAGAGTTCAACTATATCCTCTTTATTGTAAACTCGACAAAGACAGATTTAGCACTTTCATCTCCAAATACCGGAGACCTCATCAGAATCAATTAAACAACACACCCACCCTATCTTATATACATACTCAATCCAATCAAGTTAATTAATTGATTCTAGACAATAAAGTGGCTAGCCAATAAAACATAATAAAAATAATTGAACTGTAGATAGTACATACAAAATGAAACTTGAAGGACATTTCTTGTTCATAAATATTTGATAAAAATTATATGGATGTATACATACACATCAATAAAATAATATATCTATGAATATATATTCCATAAATACTGTATTCTATGAATGGTATATTGAATAAATATTTAAAACCATGTTAATCCTAAAAAATGTGGATAATTAAATTAATTCAATTAGAATATTATATTTAAAAAGTAAATGATCAGTAAGATCAATGGATGTTATTCATGTTGTTCTTACGTATGCTTCTTAGGGTCATTGGCTAATAGTTTTAGGGCTGGTGATATGGATATGTGATCGTTTAAGCCCTTATCACTACAGGCATCAAGCCTAAGTTGCCATATCATCTCCCTATATGACAGTTTCATCTCCCAGTCACCCCCCCCCATCATAGTGGTCAACAACCTCAACCACCCAAAATTTAAAATCGGACTTCTCACAAATTAAGGAGTGTCTATACAATGCATTATTTTCATTTTTATGGTTTATATCTCTCAGATGTTCGTATATCCTTTTTCTTAAGTGTCGTTCCATTTTACCAATGTAAAAACCCCAACATCATTTACAATAAACTAAATATACCAAACCCTTAATGTAACAGCTGTTGTATTTTTTTGCTTTTAATGTAATATTTAAACTAGGTAATGTTACTTCTTTTTCTCCAGCTATAAATGCACACTGGGGACATCTACCACATCTAAAAGTACCAACCTTCTTGGAGACTGATTCATCTTGGACTAAACAATTCTTTCTCTTTAAAATGTTTTTTTATATTGTATCCTCTCCTGTAACTATAGGTTAATTTATTTTGAAAAATTGTAGTCCTTGTGGCCATTGTTTTAAACAAATTCTATGTCTCATTAATACATTTGTGTAACCACCCTATGTTTTGGTAATATGTAAGAGTCAAATAGGGAAGACCTTTATTATCCAGTACTTTCTCAGTTCTTTCCATAGTTCTATCATTCGTCTGGTTTAATAATGGTATATATTTTTTACTCCATCCTTTAATTACATATTCTTTTATAGGTTGTGTAATTTCCACAGGATAATCTCTTTCGTGAAACATTTTTTGTGTTTTATCGATTTCAACAAGGAACTCATCCCTATCTGAAGTCATACGGGCCACTCTAATCATCTGCCCCTTTATTATATTTCTCTTAAGATACTCAGGATGATCACTGTTGAAGTGCAAATAAGTATTGGAAAAGTTTTCTTTTCTATATATAGTAGATCTATAAGTATTGGTATTGTGATCTTTACGTAACAAAATATCCAAATAGTGAATTTTCTGTGAATTAATATGATAAGTAAATTTTAAAAAAGTGGTACTTTGATTAATATAAGAAATAAAATTGTTTACTACTTCATGTGGACCTTCCCATAAAATAAATATGTCATCCAGAAACCGGTAATAACTTTTGATATGCCCAAAAAATTCAGTTTCAAAAACATGTTGTTTTTCCCAGTATAACATTACTATATTTGCGTAAATGGGGGCACAAGCTGTCCCCATAGCAACCCCTTCAGTTTGATGGTAATAGTCACCGCGAAAGAAAATAAAATTGTTCTTAAGTACCAGTTCCATACATTCCAGGACTAGTTTGAATTCACTTGATGTCAATATGTTCATTTCAATTAACATGTTTTCAAACCAATCCATCCCTATGCTGTGTGGTATAACTGAAAATAAATCTTTAACGTCTATAGTGATAAATTTCATATCCCAACTGTAGGGGTCCTTACTAATCTTTTGCAAAAAGTCCCAAGAGTCCACCAAGATGTGAGGATACTTTTTGTGGTACATTTTAAGTTTAGTGTCTATATAAATAGCCAACGGTTGAGTTTTGGAACCTTGTGATGAGACAATTGGTCTCATGGGAGGGTTTTGAATGTTTTTGTGGAATTTAGGTATGCCAAAAATAGCGGGGATGACTGGTTTCTTGACCTTCAAAAAATTCCACAAATCCATATCTATAAGCCCCTGAAGAAAATTGTCCTCTATATTTTACAGTATGAAATATTGATTTCATTTTTAGAAATATATATTCATATTTAGGAATATATATTCATATTTAGGAATATATATTCATAGATATATTATTTTATTGATGAGTATGTATACATCCATATAATTTATATCAAATATTTATGAACAAGAAATGTCCTTCAAGTTTCATTTTGTATGTACTATCTACAGTTCAATTATTTTTATTATGTTTTATTGGCTAGCCACTTTATTGTCTAGAATCAATTAATTAACTTGATTGGATTGAGTATGTATATAAGATAGGGTGGGTGTGTTGTTTAACTGATTCTGATTAGGTCTCTGGTTTTTGGAGATGAAAGCGCTAAATCTGTCTTTGTCGAGTTTACAATAAAGAGGATATAGTTGAACTCTGGAGTTTCTGGTTGTGGTGAATACAGCAATTTATATGGAAGACAGCCTTTATTGACCCGCACTACCGAGTGTTTCACATTTATGTTGTCATTTCGTGAATGGTTATTGGTTGCTTTCTTCGGTAGCTTGGGTTTGAGGAGTCTCGGTTTCTATTTGGATTTTTTATCACCTACCAGACAGTAGTTTACCAATAAGATTATATTACTACAATGGATAGTAGTAACTTATTGGCAGAACTAATTAAACTTATTCAAAACCACTCACAAATGGATACCTCCCCAATACCTTGTTCTGGGGATAGTATACCATGTGCACAGAGCAGTCCGTCACTTAGAATGGAAACGGAAGTATCTTTGGAAGCCGAAACCAAAGCACGCCCTACGAGTAGGAGAATGGAGGTGAATGAGACCGAGTTACAACCGAGTCATCGGGCGGCAGCTAAAGGGGTTTCCAGTCCCAGAGGTACAGAACTACCAGGTCGGGATAGTTCTAAGGACAATTTCCATCTATACCACAACCTAGATTTTAACACGTGGTTGAATACATCTTTTTCCAAAAACAGACGCTGGGCAGATAGTAGAAACAACAGTTTGGGATACAAGGACAAGTGCAAAGTATTGAAAAGCCTTTTAACCAGGTACAAAACTTTATCTTTGGAGAACTGGTATTTCAATAGATGCCTGGAGGACAAAATTGTACCCAAATGCTTGAGAATTAATAAATTTCCCAATAACATTAATGGTGTCACTGACACCGAGTTTTTTAAAGACATTTGTGAGATTTTTAATGATTGTGGACTGGCCATACTTAGGGTGTTAATTAGACATAATGAAAAAAGAATGGAAACAGACAAGAAGGACATTGATAAACTGTATAGAGAAATTAATGAGGATTTATTATTTTCTGTACAGCAATACAAAAATATGTATCTCAGATCTTTACAGGATGTTGATTGTTATTTCATGAAGTTACAATAGGAAGCTATCTAAATTAGATAGGGATATTAATGAATATCGATTTGGTTCCGCATATAATTGTGGTAAAAGAGTTGTGAAAGGTACTTTTAGTGAGTTTAAATCTAATTCTCAGTTGCTAGATATCCAGAGAGGCAGCAACATGGATTTTAACAGGGAACACAAAGTAAAGTTTTATGAACGTGAGTTTAATGTATGCGATGATGATTTTGATTGTGGGGAAGGGGCCCCTTTAGGGGGGTAGGGACCCAGAAGGTCCGAAAGATTAAAAAATCGGTTACAACAGCTGTCATATGCTCAGGCTGCAAGGACCAACAACTACAATTAGCACAAAAGAACCATATACAGATAGAACAAGTGAATGTAGGGGAAACTGGAGATGCAATTCCTACTTACAAACCTTTGTCTATGTATTCATTCAGAGATTTTTTTATTTTTAATTACACTGATTTGAACATTAACGCAGGTCATTTCAAACTGTTTACAAAAGGTTTTACCTTTGTACCTGCCAGAAAACCTAGTATAGACAGTATACTGTTGGATATAAAACCTTTTACTAGGAAACTTAATTTCAAGCAGATGTTTGGTCAAGACAAGCATCAACATGAGACAAAAGAATTAAGTAGACGTAGTTCATATAACCCTCCCCTCCACCAAGATATTCACAGTTTTGAAAATATACTTACTAGGAAGATCAGAAGTGAATACAAACAGAATGCAAATAACAATGGTAGTAACCTCACTGACGAAGAAAACCTATTATTGAATGAGCTGGGAAACAATCGAGATATCCGGGTAATGAAACCGGACAAGGGAGGTGGTGTTGTCCTCATGGACAACTGGGATTATGAAAAGAGAATGCTTGAAATATTAAACAATGACAAGTGTTATAATATAGTTTCTAAAAATGAAATCAATATTTCATACTGTAAAATAGATTATATTATAGAGGACAATTTTCTTCAGGGGCTTATAGATATGGATTTGTGGAATTTTTTGAAGGTCAAGAAACCAGTCATCCCCGCTATTTTTGGCATACCTAAAACCCACAAAAACATTCAAAACCCTCCCATGAGACCAATTGTCTCATCACAAGGTTCCAAAACTCAACCGTTGGCTATTTATATAGACACTAAACTTAAAATGTACCACAAAAAGTATCCTCACATCTTGGTGGACTCTTGGGACTTTTTGCAAAAGATTAGTAAGGACCCCTACAGTGTGGATATGAAATTTATCACTATAGACGTTAAAGATTTATTTTCAGTTATACCACACAACATAGGGATGGATTGGTTTGAAAACATGTTAATTGAAATGAACATATTGACATCAAGTGAATTCACACTAGTCCTGGAATGTATGGAACTGGTACTTAAGAACAATTTTTTTTCTTTCGGGGTGACTATTACCATCAAACTGAAGGGGTTGCTATGGGGGCAGCCTGTGCCCCCATTTACGCAAATATACTAATGTTATACTGGGAAAAACAACATGTTTTTGAAACTGAATTTTTTGGGCATATCAAAAGTTATTACCGGTTTCTGGATGACATATTTATTTTATGGGAAGGTCCACATGAAGTAGTAAACAATTTTAATTCTTATATTAATCAAAGTACCACTTTTTTAAAATTTACTTATCATATTAATTCACAAAAAATTCACTATTTGGATATTTTGTTACGTAAAGATCACAATACCAATACTTATAGATCTACTATATATAGAAAAGAAAACTTTTCCACTACTTATTTGCACTTCAACAGTGATCATCCTGAGTATCTTAAGAGAAATATAATAAAGGGGCAGATGATTAGAGTGGCCCGTATGACTTCAGATAGGGATGAGTTCCTTGTGGAAATCGATAAAACACAAAAAATGTTTCACAAAAGAGATTATCCTTTGGAAATTACATAACCTATAAAAGAATATGTAATTAAGGGATGGGGTAAAAAATATATACCATTATTAAACCAGACGAATGATAGAACTATGGAAAGAACTTAGAAAGTACTGGATAATAAAGGTCTTCCCTATTTGATTCTTGCATATTACCAAAACATAGGGTGGTTACACAAATGTATTAATGAGACGTGGAATTTGTTTAAAACAATGGCCACAAGGACTATAATTTTTCAAAATAAATTAACCTATAGTTACAGGAGAGGATACAATATAAAAAACATTTTAGAGAGAAAGAATTGTTTAGTCCAAGATGAATCAGTCTCCAAGAAGGTTGGTACTTTTAGCTGTGGTAGATGTCCCCAGTGTCCATTTATAGCTGGAGAAAAAGAAGTAACATTACCTAGCTTAAATATTACATTAAAAGCAAAAAAATACAACAGCTGTTACACTAAGGGTTTGGTATATTTAAATTTATTGTAAATCATGTTGGAGTTTTTACATTGGTAAAACGGAATGACACTTAAGAAAAAGGATATACGAACATCTCAGAGATATAAACCATAAAAATGAAAATAATGCTTTGTATAGACACTCCTTAACTTGTGAGAAGGCTGATTTTAAATTTTGGGTGGTTGAGGTTGTTGACCACTTTGATAGGGGGGGTGACTGGGAGACGAAACTGTCATATAGGGAGATGATATGGCAACTTAGGCTTGATGCCTGTAGTGGTAAGGGCTTAAACGATTACATATCCATATCACCAGCCCTAAAACTATTAGCCAATGACCCTAAGAACCATACGTAAGAACAACATGAATAACATCCATTGATTTTACTGATCATTTACTTTTTAAATATAATATTCTAATTGAATTAATTTAATTATATACATTTTTTAGGATTAACATGGTTTTAAATATTTATTCAATATACCATTCATAGAATACAGTATTTATGGAATATATATTCATAGATATATTATTTTATTGATGTGTATGTATACATCCTTATCATCTATATCAAATATTTATGAACAAGAAATGTCCTTCAAGTTTCATTTTGTATGTACTATCTGCAGTTCAATTATTTTTATTATGTTTTATTGGCTAGCCACTTTATTGTCTAGAATCAATTAATTAACTTGATTGGATTGAGTATGTATATAAGATAGGGTGGGTGTGTTGTTTAATTGATTCTGATGAGGTCTCTGGTTTTTGGAGATGAAAGTGCTAAATCTGTCTTTGTCGAGTTTACAATAAAGAGGATATAGTTGAACTCTGGAGTTTCTGGTTGTGGTGAATACAGCAATTTATATGGAAGACAGCCTTTATTGACCTGCACTACCGAAAGTTGGTTACTCAAACAACTTTCCAAGCTTACAGTGGATATAGTAAGTGTACACACACCTGTTAACATGCCAGGTTTTCATGATATATCACATGAGACCTGAGAAATCAGGTCATAACATTGCCATCATTTCATATGACATATAACCTGTCCAGTCCAGCTGAAGAACATACACATCCGTTACAGGTAACATCTGGTAACTGAAATAGGTACAATAGGCTGGTTGCATGAGTGTGCACACCCTTAAAGTAATACTCTGTTAAAGCGCCTTTTGATTTAATCACAGCATGCAGCCCTCTTGGGAAGGTGTCTATCAGCATGGCACATCTTGACTTGCCAATGTTTGCACACTCTCCCTTGTAAAACACTTCCAGCTATGTCAGATTGCAAAGGCATCCCCTGTGCACTGCCCTCTTCAGGTCACCCTGCATATATCCTATTGGACGTAGGTGTGGGTTCTGACTTGGTCAGTGCAGAATGTTGTATGTGTTCTGGTGAAGCCATCCTTTTGTTGATTTGGATGTATGGTTTTGGCCATTGTTGTGTGGAAAGGTGGAATTCCTCACCATCCATAGCTATGTGGCAGACAGCAGAACATTTTGGAGTCACAAGGGACTGGTGTTTGGAACTGTTCATAATCCCTACTAACTTGGCTACAGCCCCAGTTCCAGCCTGTGAACAGCAACCCCAAAGCAGGACACTGCCATCACCATGCTTCACCATGGGGGTGGTATTGTTGTGGTGATGTGCAGTGATGTTATTGCGCTAAACACACCTGTCAGACTTGTGGCCAAAGAGTTCAACCATGGTCCGATATTACCATAACCCATTTTCCCACTTGTTTTTTGGAGACCTGATGTATTGTTTTTAGACTTTTTCCAGGCCTGGATATTGTTTGGTGTGAGAAACGTCTGCCATCTTCCAACCCTACCCTATTGGCAGGACATATGGAGACCATGGAAGAATGTTGTGACATGTAGTACACACCCAGCACTTGCTGGAGATTCCTGCTACTCCTTCAGTGTTGCTGTAGGGCTCCTGGCAGCCTCCTTGGCCAGTTTTGGTCTTGTATTCTTATAGACTTTGGTGGGATGTCCACTCCTTTGCAATATCACTATAGCCCCACATTTTCATTACCTTTTGACGACTGTCTGTACTGTGTTCCATGGTATGTGCAATGATGTGGAAATGTTTTTGTACCCTTCTCCAGGCTGATACATCTCAAACATGTGGTCCCTTAGCAGCTTCAGCAGCTCTATGCGAACCATGGCTGTTGTAGCAGGCAACTGTGTATATGTTAGGATAATCCTGGTAGGACAGCTGACCGTTATTCGCTGTTAATAAAAGAGTGTATGTAATTGATGGCTGTTGTGTACCTAATAAGATGTACTGCTGTAGTTATATTGAATATTGCCTCAACACAGCACTAGCTTCAGCCTGTGCACACATATGCATCTAGGTTGTTGTACTATTGTTATGTGTCATTATTGTTCCCCTAACAGACTTGTTTACATACACATGCACAGGTAATACCTGCTATACATTTCTGTTTTATGTCAGTATGGCACACTGTAATTACAGTCTTGCTGGCTCAGTCAGTCATGTCAACCTGTTAGGGCAGGACATCTGGAAGACACTGCACATACATGGTGCGCTATGGGCCACAATTAGTGACACTTTCTTCATATTGCTGTAACACACATATGTCATTTGATAGTGCAGTAGCCTTTGTATTCACAGACATACCCTGGAGGATGTCTGACGCTCATAAGGCAGGCAGAGAGGAGAAAGGCTAATTGTGTTGTAGTCAGGGTAGGAACTGTCAATGTTGTGAGAATTACTGGCATGGGGACAGAGCTAGTTGATATGCTGGACAGAGGAAAGGTGGATATATTGTGTGGGCCAGAGACCAGATGGAAGGGGTGTACAGCAGTATGTACTGGAGTTGGGTACAAATAGTTCTATCATGGTGTGTATAGGAGGGAAACTGATGTAGGGGTTAACCTGAAGGAACATTATGCCAAGAGGGTTTGTGGAGGTGATGAGTGTTGGGGAGAGTGATGTTTAGGAGGCTGGGAATTGCTGGTGTAATGATGACAGTTGTTAATGCATATGCACCTCTAATTGCATGTGCGATGGATGAGACAGATGTTCTTTAGTGTGGTTGGACAAAGTGGTGATGAGTGTACCCAAGGGTGAGAGAGTGGTGATTGGAGCAGATTTCAATGGGCATGTTGGTGAAGAGGACAGAGGAGATGCAGAAGTGATGGGTAGGTATGGCGTTAAGCAAAGGAATGCAGAAGTTGAGACGGTGGTGGAGTTTGCAAAAGAGGTTGGACATGGGTGTGGTGAATATATCATTTTACAAGATGGAGGGGCATAGGGTGACATACAAGAGTGGAGGAAGATGCACACAGATGGATTGTCTCCTATTCAGGTGGGCCTGTTTGAAGGGGATTGGTAACTGTAAAGTGGTGACAGAGGAAAGTGTAGTTAGGCAGCATGGAAGATTGGTCTGTGGGATGATGGTGATCAAAAAAAGGGAGAGGAGTGTGAGGGCAGCACCATGGATCAAATGGTGGATACTGAGAAAGGGTGATTGTGAGGCTGAGTTCAGGGAAGAGTTAAGACAGGCAGTGCGTGACAGTGAAGACTTAGCAAATATCTGGGTAAGTACATCTGAGCTAGTACAGGAGATGAATAGAATGGGGCTTGATGTGACATCTGCACAGAGGAAGGAGGACAATGAGACCTGGTGGTGGCATAAGGAAGTACAGGGGAGTATACAGAAAAAGAGGTTGGCCAAGGAGAAGTGGGATTGTCAGACAGATGAAGAAAGTAGACAGGTGTATAGGGAGATGGGGTGCATGGCAAAGAGAGTGGTGGCAAAGGTTGATGATGGGGCATATGAAGGGTTGTATGTAATGTTAGACACTAAGGATGGAGAATAGGACCTGTGCCAATTGGCTTGACAGATGCATGCAGCTAGGAAGTATGTGTAGCAAATAAGGATGATAAAGGGCAATGGTGGAAGTGTGCTCACAAGCGAGGAGAGTGTGTTGAGCAGGTGGAAACAGTACTTTTATGGGCTGTTGAATGAAAGGAACGAGAGAGAGAAGTTTGGATGATGTGGGTATGGTGAATCAGGATGTGCAACAGATTATCAAGGGAGAAGTAAGGATAGCTATGAAGAGGTTTAAGAATTGAAAGGCTATTAGTCCAGATGACATACCTGTGAAAGCATGGAGGTGTTTAGGACAAATGGCAGTGGTCTTTTTAACCGTTTTGTTTACTGTAATCTTGGAAAGTGAGAGGATGCGTGAGGAGTGGATAAAATGTGTTTGGGTACTGATTATGAGAATAAGGGTGGTGTGCAGAGCTGTAGTAACTACAGAGGGATAACATTGATCAGTCACAGCATGAGGTAATGGTAAAGGGTGGTGCAAACTAGGTTAAGAAGGCAGGTGAGGAATACTGATCAGCAGCATGGTTTTGGTTTCATGCCAGGAAAGAGCAGTACAGATGCAATGTTTGTTCTGAGAGTGTTGATGTGGACATACAGAGAAGGTCGTACGCAGCTGCATTGTGTTTTTGTTTGCTTAGAGACAGCATATGACAGGATGCCTAGAGAGAAGTTGTGGTATTGTATGAGGTGGTCAGGAGTAATGGAGGAATCCGTAAGAATGCTACAGGATCTGTACAAGGCTAGTGTGACATCAGTGAGTTCTGTATTAGGAGTGGCAGGTGTGTTTAAGGTGGAGGTGAGAGTACATAAGGGATCAGCTATGAGCCCTTTCTTATTTGCAGTGGCGATGGACAGGTTGACAGACATGATTAGACAGGAGTCCCCCTAGACTGTGCTGTTTGCAGATGACATTGTGTTCTGCAGTGAGAGTAGGGAACAGGTTGAGGAGACCCTAGAGAGGTGGAGATATGGTCTACAGAGGGGAAGAATGATGGCCAGTAGGACTAAGATGGAATATGTGTGTGTGAATGGGAGAGAGGATAGAGGAATGGTGAGGATGTAGCAAGCACAGTTTTTAAAGGTGGATAGGTGTAAATACTTGGGAACAACAGTTCAGAGTAAGGACGAGTGTGGGGAGAGGTGAAGATGAGAGTATGGGAAGGATGTGGGTGGTGGAGAAGAGTATCAGGTGTGATTTGTGACAGATGAGTACTATTAACAGTGATAGAGAAGGTCTACAAGAGGATAGTGAGACCAGCTATGTTATATGGGTTGGAGACATTGGCATTGAAAAAAGATGCATGAGTCAGAGCTGGACGTAGCAGAGTTAATGATGGTAAGATTTGCACTGGGTGTGGCCTAGCAGTGTCACAGTCAGTACTGCACAACACACACTCCAGTAGTGGTCATATGTGAGCCATCTTTTCCTGGGGTGACTCAGGGCCCTGAGCTGTGTTCTATGTCACTGCAGACAGACACAGATGCTATGGCCATAGGTTCTGCTCACCAATATATCAGTACAGCATGTGTTGTTGAGACATAATTTTGTTTGAACTTCTTATTTTCCACATTTATATACCCCCTAGTACATTCCATTACATGCTTAATTGTTTGACATATCTGTGTTTTTTTTGGTTCAGTTGGTATAATCTATCAGTTTCAGTGTGTGTGTGTGTGTGTGTGTGTGTGTGTGTGTGTGTGTGTGTGTGTGTGTGTGTGTGTGTGTGTGGTGTTACTGTCTGTATGTTAGTTTGTTTGTTTGTCTCTCTCTTTCTCTGAGACAGATGTAGGATATTCATCTGTTTTGTATAGGCAGCAGCTTGCCTTTTGTAGATAATGCTCATGAGCAGCAGATGGCCTGTGCACCAATTTTAGTCTCCCACTTGCTAATTGCATGTAGAACAGCTGTGGTATCATTCTCATACCCAATAGCATGGAAACACACTCTTATAACTAAGAACTTCATGTGGGCATTGTCCCTTTTCCTTGCCTGTGAGGAGGACTTCATGGAGGTGTGTGACAAACAGCATCACAGAGGGTAGTTGGAAATACCTCTTGCAACAAACAGTGTGGAGACAGACCAACAAACTTGGGGAGAATGTTGGGAAGACATAGGGACATATTGTAAGTATTGCTATTATACAGTTGAAGTAATGGTAGTTTGACAGGGTTTGTGTGGATATAGCTGCTCTGCATGCATTTTAGTCTGATAGTGTTATGTGGTTGACATAACTCTCAACTGTAGGGCTATCCACACACTGGCCAGAGTTTGGACTCTTATATTTGGTGTGTTACTCACACATTTTCTTGGCCTTGGAAATTCAGTAGCATGCTCTAAGGATTGCAGTCAGTAAATGGTAACATCCGTGTGTGTTTCTGACTTCATATCCCTCAGGATAGATATGTTACAACAACCCTGTTACACCAGCAACTTTCCCAGTTTATAACAGCAATATGTCAATAATGCCCCTGTATTTGGGCCTCTGCTCTCCAAGTATGTCAGGCTTTGTCCAAATTTCACGCTGTAAGAGGTGAATAGCTATCATATTTATACAGTGACTTCATTCCTGATATCATCCCAGTGATGTATCAGACTGCCAGACATGTTATGTGTAGGAGGCCTTATATATGAGAACAAAGCCTGGATGTTCTGTGGGACTCTATACAGTTGAGAGAACTGTGTATTTCTGGCATTTGTTGACAGACTGTCAGGACTATGTAGCAGTGTATTGTGTATGTATTATTTGGCCTGTGCATGGGGGGAGTAGATGTAAGTGTTATGGGTCCTTTTCTATCTGACTTTGCATGCTGCTCCAGTTTCTGGTACTCTATCAGCTGTATATGTTTATAGGGGCAGACTGACACATGTCCCATACCACAGTCAGGCATCAGACTACACTGTTAATTAGGCCAGTATATGTAGGGGTAGTGTGTGAGTGGCAAACATGCTGATGATTTTGTTCACACAGTCCATATACTCTACTGTTTATGTGGCTTACCAGTATGTCAATTTGAATGTGGTGAGATTGGTTATGGATATGCACTTTCACACTGGTGTCTGTTTGTCAGTGCTGCTACATCCCTGCATTGTCTAATATATTTGCAATTACATGTGTATTTCCCAATAGCAAAACTGGGTTAGTGTTGTGTCAGTCTGCCTGTAGCTGAGACAGTGCTTGGTAACATACCTAGCAGCTCAGTGTAGTTTACCTACTGTGATGTTATGTCTGGATGTATATCAGATGTACTGTTGCCTGGCCCCATATGTGTTGTGTATTTCTGACACGTCAGTGGGATGCTGTGAGGATTAATGTCAGTAACTAGTAGGGAGTAATGTGGTTTTGGACTTGGACTATTCCAGTCATTATATGTTACAACAGATAGGAGGGTGTTACTGCATCAACTGTGTCACCTTATCTACTCTAGTATTTGGGATATGTTCGCAGTTTCATGGCTTTACCCCCCCCTTTGTCAGGCTTGGTCCGGATTTGTTGCATTAAGGGGTTATGAGCATGCCTTTCCACTGGCCAGATTGCTTCAGACTGTCCAGGTTTATTGCTCATATTTCCGGTGTGTTCCACAGAATCATTATTTTCATTTCTGTGGTAAATCGCTGTGAGGATCTGAGGATTTCTGACAGTAAATGATGACATACATTTCAGTTTCAGAATTCACATCCTTCTGAACATGTATGCTGACACAAACCCTGTTACTGTAGCAACAGTCTACATTTATAACTGCAGTATGTACATTATGTCCCTGGTCTTTGCCCACTGTCCCCCATTTTGACAGCCTTTGTCCAGAATTCTTGCACTAAGAGATGGAGAGGTTTATATATATATATATATATATATATATATAGTTTATATATATAATTTATATATATATATATATATATATATATATATATATATATATATATATATTTATATATATTCCTTTTTTGATATCTATAAATATATTTATATAACAATATATATCTCTATATTCTATATGCATTTGTTTTAAATGTATGGCTCCATATATCTGATGTATATACTTTTTCATATTTGTCTATCACCATACACATCTGTATGTGTATATTTATATATACACTAAACATGACGGATTCCACAGTGTTTGTTCCCTACTATTCTACACCTGTACTGAATGATATATTTGAAAAAACAGCATTTGTTGCTACAGCTCAGATGGTGTAGTGATGCATTCCTCTGACTATGGTGTACAAAGACTTGGCAGGGCTGATTTTTTGCTGCTGGGCAGAACAGTGGCTGATGGAGTCAGGGTGATTAAGGCAGTTTTAAACAGTTGTAAGCAGGTTTGTCTGGGTTTGCGCAATAGTAAGCAATGCCAACACATGGTTAAATGGGAAACTGCTTAATCTGTGTAGGCATCATTCAGCATCACACAAACTCACTTACTGCTGCTTAATTAGCATCACACAAACCCACTTACTGCTGCTTAATGCTGCTTACTGCAGCTTACTCCCACTTAACCCCCACGCTAATTTCTTTTAAAGAAAAGAAAAAAGGGGTGATAGGAAAGTGGTGAAAAAGGGTACACGCAGAGGGAAAACAATATGAAAGATAGCTAGTGAGGTGCAGGACAGGTGTAGGAAGGTCCATAGCTGTGCATTTCTGACACAGCAATAGCTGTGTATTTGTAGAGAATTTGGAAGTGAATTTGGACACTCAAACCCCTAAGAGAGGGGTGAGGACAACAGTTATGTGCTGTTAAGTCAATTAGATAAGATTACATGTGTCCAGTGGACATGTGTGCAAAATGGACATCGTGTGTGGGGAGACTTTATTTTGGGAACAGATTGCCTTTTTTTTATAAGGTGAGAGTGGGATGTTGGGGAAGGATAGTAGGTACATTTGGGGAGGTAAGTTGGGTAGTAAGACAGACAAGACAGCTGACAGGGGTGGTATATGACACATGTGGGGGGGTAAACACCTTAGATGGGGAGGGTGGTTGGGAATCAGATGCACATGAGCTCCCATACGGTTACAGTGGGACTGAGGTCCCCACCCATGAGCAGTCACCACTGCAACTTCATGACCCCGAAGGTCACTGTGCTGAGGGTTGTGCAGGAGGGGCAGGCTGACCCTCAGGATGCACCAGGTGGTCCTCAAGCTGGTGCAGGTGATCACCATACTCTGAACGGAGGATGCTGCAGAGCAATCCCTGGACTTGACTGTAGGTGATGGTCTCCTCTCTGTGCCCAGTCCCAAGGAGTGGATGAGCCCCATCCCCTGGGGCAATTCCACCCGAAGGTGGTACAGGACCAACAGAAGAGGAAGGCCTGGGTTGGGTCCCAGATGTGCTGGGGCTCAGTGCCACAGCCAGATGAGCCAGGACAGGTGGATCCACCGGCATCTGCCTTCCCAGACGTGCTATGATGTTTCATTTTAAAAGAATATGGTGGTTAGTCAAGAACAACACATTTCTGGATTAGTTTTAACAGCATGTGTGGGTGTTCTGATTGACCCCATAAAACAGGATTGAAACAGCTGCATAACAAATAGAACACATGTATATATGGAACCCCACTAGACATTATAACAGCATGCAAGTTACATTGATAATAACAGGCCACCAATGATAGTATTTGAACAGGGAACATTAAAATTCAAATGGTTCAATATTTGTATAACAATAGGACACATGTCCCAACAGTAGGTTTGGAGATGAGCATACCCATTTAATGTGTATGAAGTAGTCATGCAGATAGGGTAGGGGAGAGAAAGAGAGAGGTCAAGTAACAACTGTCTAGGCTTCAATGTTCAACAACTGCACAGATCATTACTCTACTCATTACTCTTCATGGCTGACCTCACTGTATATCTACCTATGGCCTGGGAATGGACAGTGAGATTGTTGCACACGGTGTATTGGTTAAGCCTTCTTACAGCTATTAGACACATTTCCTTACCTGGTAGACCTGTTGAAGAAATATGTATTAACACTACCTGACTGTTTCTACACATATTCAATTCTTCACAGTTACATGTGACACTGACAGGAGTGCCCGACACTCATGCTTGGGGGTATAGTACTGAAATACTCCACCAGGGTTTCTATCTGTCTCCCTGGTTATTATCAGCAGTGACCATTAGCCGTGACATTGTGACACTTGAGGGGCATGTATCGGAACAAAGTGCTTGGTGTATGTCCTTATCTTGCTGTCATTTGAAGCTTTGGGGTTGGACAGTGGATATGTTGAACACAGATTGTGTTGGTAAAGCCTTCTTACAACTATTACAAACATTTCTTTACCTTGCAGACCTGTGGAGGTAATTTATGTTAACACTACCTGACTGTTTATACAAATATTCACATATTCTGGTTTGACAATATGCATTCAGCGTACTACTCCTGCCAGGATTTGAACCACGCCTGTTTGAGCAAAAAGGTAAACCATAGCTGTGTTTCATCACAATGAGCTACTGAGGAACTGCTTTTTATGCTTGACTTTTTTCTCCCTAGTACTCTCTGGTTTACACAATCTGACCTTTTAGTTAGACAAATACCATAGGCAATGAATACTGTACTGCACTTTTCAGGCAACATATATGTGTTAGGTTTTCAGTAATAGCTGCATGAGACAGTTATTTTCTACCAGAAACACATAACTATGCAGAACTTGTACACATTTATATTCCTACCACAACATGACAAAGTAAACACAACAGAATGGGGTATTTATTTTTATTAAATGTTACAGAGACCTTTATTCACCTGATGACAGTCCTTTAGTCATTGTACACAGCACATAGTTTACCTAGTAGTTGTTGACAATGTACTACTTTCTATTTATTTAACCTGAATAATGCAAGCTATATATTTACTCACCAGCCTCCCGGCACACCCTTAGCCAGCTGCTGACATGTGACTCAGTATTTGTAGCCCTATCATCTGCAGCTGTACAAGCGATAAATAAACATTTATGCATAACTATTGATTACATACTCAGGCTGGACTTTGCAGAAAACTAATTGATACTGATACTTACACACTTCAGGGACATTCCGTGCTTGTGCATCTTGGATCCACTGGTCCATGAGATCCCTCTTCCTATGCTTCAGGTCAGCATAATGGTGCCAAACCTGCTCACCAGTGTGAGGGATACCAGTAGCACTGGTGAGGTCATGTGCGAGAAGGTCCCAGGCCTCTGCTTTGTATTGGGAGCCCTGGTACTGGGCCTGCAGCAGTCTCCCTTCATGGTCTTTTACAAGGAGTCCAGCTATGACCCTGGACTCCTGAAGGCCCCATTACTGTGCCCAAAAGCACACACCCTCACCAACGCCAGCCATAGTGCCTGTAGTGATCTGCTACAACTGGTTATGGGCTGTATTCCCACCTGCAAGGTTTAAATAGGGCTGATTTCCTGCCCTTTCCCATGATTGGACGATTATGAATATTCAGAGCTAAGCTAAGTGACAGGCAATCCCACTTAGCACAGATAAGCATTGCTTAAAGGAGTAGATGCTAAGCACTGCTTACCATTATGCAAATCTGCTTAGCTACACTAATTATTGCTAAGCATTCAAATTTAAGCAATGCTTACACCAGCTAAGAATAGCTGAGCACGATTTAGCATTGTTTAGCTTTCATTTTATGGACTATCAGGATTGTGGGGTTGATTCCTTCTTAATGACATCTTATATGTATGTTTCCCTTCCATAACATCCCCTATGTGCTTTCATTACATTATATTCTTTTGTAGCTATACTGTATGAGACACTTTTGTTTATATTGGGGTTTCACATCTGTACTATACTGATACCTCATAGTTGGACCTGGTACACTACCCTGGTTAACAAATATATATTATTCACCAACTATTCATTAAAAAATACTTTTAGTGCTGTTTTCACATATAAACATTAATGGACTGCATTGGGGCTTGAATTGTGAATGAATGTATGCTAAGTGAAAGCTCTAACCACTACTCTATTTCACTTTGTCTATGTTGGCTATATATTTCAATTTAGCTCCTTTAGAATTTTAAGCTATGCTATACACAGCTGTTTGATGTGCACTCCTGCTAGCTATACATACCACAGGATTCATGAAGCTTGCGCCAGGTGCAGGTGTAGCGTTGGCATTCCAACGCCAAATATAGCCGGCGAGCAATCCAGTTACGAGCTGTTTCCATGTGCACTACCTGCGTATGCTATGCCCGCACAGCTCCTGGGCCCTGTATGCTAATTAACCCATGTGCAGCAGTGTAGCATGCAAATGAAGGTATGTAGTGATCCAGGAAGTGGTGCAGGCATTGTGTAAGCATGCAGAAATGTAAACCATAAAAAACAGTTTACATTTTTGCAAACATAAAATCGGAGCCATGACAGCCGACCAAACACATGTATTATATTATTAATATATGCCAAAGGCCAAATATATAGCCAGTGGCATAACAAATTGTAGAAAATATAAAATTAACATTTAATATTTATATTTGCACTATCGCGAAGTAGAAGCACAGGGCAATGGCGCGCAAACGGGATTGCAAGGAAAATAGAAAAATATAGAATAAAACTGCAATGTAACACATATCATGATTTCACCATAATAGTGAATGGCAGGCATGCTACACCACACCATGGTGCAAGGGTTGCTAAGGGGCTGTGACAGTGTTATGCATGGTAGCTAGAAATTAGTAGGCAATGCCATGCAAATGAGAGGAGTAATAGTGAATCACAGATTCCCCACTGGTGTAAGGATGCACCTCACAGTGTAGCGTTATAACACCGAGGTGTGCCCTTGAGATAAAGATGACATCAAGAGAGGGGTGTGTCAACTTTGCTATAAGCACATTGGAACATTGCTAATCCAGTTTGCCCATAGCTAAGCAAAGCTGCAAGATAGGGGTGTGTCAAACTGGCTATAGTTTTGCTTAGCTGAGAGTACACAAGGTAACTGAGTATGCATGTGAACGGAGATGAAAATGTGCTTAAACCAGTAAATGGGCTTGTGTGGTGCGCACCGGAGCTGAAACAGGAAGGAAACAGGAAAGAAATAAGGAAATGCTGCAGCAGGGAAATTGGAGTACAAATGGCTAATTAACACCTAGGAACCTACAATGGGCCATTGTCAACAGCAAACAAGGCTGCAAGCAAATACCTGCAGAACAGGAAAGGGAAGGGGCTGTACTGCAAAGAAAACAGTAAAGTGTCACAGCAGAACAAAGCGGATTTGCAGTATATCAGCTACAAGACACATTTTGCAACACATTACTGGGTAGGGAAAGTACAAAACAAGAAAGATGGCAGGCGGATGCATGCATGATAATGGGAGGGGATCCAGGTTTAAAAGTGAATTAAAGGGCAGCAGATTAATCAAGGCAGGCAAGCATAACTCCACACTAAAGGCCCCATGCTTGCAGTACTCACTGTAAAACCCATAATTAAGATACCCTGCAGCCGGAATTGCTGATACACACCCAATGACATCAGCAGCATCCATAGCAAAATAGTATAAAGTGTGAAAGCACCTCACACACACTTATGTATTCCCATACACTCTGCACCATTGGTGTATACAGACGGGGAACATTTAGTATGTACATGTTAGGAGCTGCCATAGCTTTGATCCACCAGCATGTGTTGGAGACTGAAGGTGGTGTAGAAGATGATGCAAACAATCACCTCAGGCACCAGAGGAGGAGAAGAGTGTTCAGACTCTGGGTAACCTACCAGGGGCTACATGATCTGGAGATAGTAGAGCGTTACAAGGTGGACAGGGACACCCTACAGCAACTTGTGGAGCTGTGCTGGACACGCCTCAGAGCTAGAACAAACTGAAGGGAACCCATCCCAGTGGATACCAAGGTATGTGTAAGCCTGAGAATACTAGCTAAAGGTACCTTTCAAAGACCAACTGGGGAATTCATGGGGATCTCACAGGCATCAGCATCCAGGGTACTTCACCAGTTCCTGGATGCCGTTTTACCACATGCCAATGAGCACATGTACTTCCCCTGAACACAGGAGGAGTTGGCCAGCAATATGCATCTCTTCCACCATGTGGCAGAATACCTGGAGGTATTGGGTACAATAGACTGCAAGTAAATGCACATGAAGTCACGACCCAGTGAGCAGGGTAGGCGCTACATAATCCACAAAGGATACCCCTCCATCAACTGTCAGGTCATGTGCAATGCCCAGGGTATTTTCATAGATGTGTGTGCTGGCAACCCTGGAAGCTATCACGACTCCCACATCTGGTATACCTCACAGCTGTATCAGGTATTTGCTAGGGGGGACATCCCATATGGCCACCTGGTGGGGGATGCTGGCTATGCACTGGTACCGTGGATGATGACTCCCATCAGAAATGCCCACACACCCATGCAGGAACACCATAATGAGGCACATGCACAAACCAGAATTATCATAGACCATGTGTTTGGGATGTTTAAATCATGGTTCCATTGCTTGGACATTTCTGGTGGAGCCTTGAAGTACTCTCCAGGCATGTGTGCCCACATCTTCATAGTATGTGCCATGCTACACAGTATGATCCTGCAGAAACAGCTGCAGCAAGGACAGAATGGTGAAGGCCCTCACAGCCCAACACCATTGCCAAGGGCCCCACAGGCACAGAGGTACTCAGACCACAAAGACCCTGAGCCAGCCCCAGTAGGCAGACAGAGGCATGCCCAGTATGCTCATGCCTTTGCAAAGAGGGAATGTATAGCACACACATTGACAGTGTAGGCACCTAGGGACTGACACCTCTCTCCACCTGCACACACAGTAAAAATGGATGGCAAACACACAAGACTACCTGTAAATTGTCATGTATAGGCAGTCTACTGTGTGCATACAACATAGGCAGCCCTCAACTATTGCACACACAACTGCCATTGGCACAAGGTAAGTCAACACCTGAACAGTAAATTAAGCTATCAGCATGTGCTGACATTGTATGTATTAGGTTCATAGGTTTATAGGTAGGTACTTGGCTAACTGCCTGAGAGCATTCGTAAGCCTAGCCAAAATATGTCAGCTTTTGCCACCCCATTGATTCATTAACTGTCTCTCTGTGGAGCAGAGCCAATGGTGGGATCCCTGGGGTGTATCTACTGTTCCCCATCCACTCTTCAAGGTTTCTCTTGAAGAGTGTTAGTGAGGGGCTTTGTATAATGTAATTAGGGATGTTGTTCCAAAGTATAGGGAGTTTCTGTGACAGGAATCCATCCCTCCAGCATCTTCCAGTTATAGTTGTGGCAAGGTTCAGCTCACTACAGCGTGTGTCTCACTGTGACAAGGATTCCCATAGGTGGAGCATATCCATTAAGCCTGAGTTCGACATGGCTTTGTTGGCCAGCAGAGATAATCTCTGAGTAAATGAGATGCCACTGAGTAAAGTAGGAGTTCATTCAGTCTGGCTGCATAGGACATATGTTTGAGGCCAGTAATCCTCTTGGCGAGGTACATTTTGGACCTTCCAGCTGTTGAATGTGTCTTCTGAGGTACATCCCAAATGAATTATTATACTCTATGATGGGACTGATGAGTGATGAGTAAAGGGGCACTATAACCTCAATATGTCTAGATGCAAACCCTTTAGTAATCAGATGGCCTACATAGAAGAATATCCTAACTACTTTGGAGATATGATTGTCAAAGGAGAGATCACTATCTACCTTAGTCCCCAGATACCCCATTACCACATCCATATTAAAGTGGCTGCCACTTATGTGTTAACATATGGGTGCTTAATATTCCACAATGGAATGACCATGCAGTTTGTGGCACTTAGCTGGAGGCCATGACTTTGACACCCTGTGCTGGGCTCTGTGAGGCCCCTTGAAAGATGTCTGTGTCAGCTGGACTGTCAAGTATGGCTCCCAGTTTGCAGTCATTGCCAAACATGGTCTGCCTTAGTCCACCTGTGGTTGCCTGTATCTACGAGAAGTATATGCCAAACAGTAGGGGTCCCAGGACTGAGTCCTGTGGGACACCAGTCGTGCCTGGTTAAGTGTTGGACCTGGAGACCACTAGTCATAACATGTGGATTCTGTGTGTAAGCCTGTTGGCAAGCCATCCTGTGATGTATGGGTGTATGTACAGGCTGGTGAGTTTATCAATAATACCTGAGTGGGGAATGGTGTCAAAAGCCTTGACGAGGTCCAGGTAGTATGTGTGAACCACCTCTTCCCTCATCTAACATCTTGGTGAATGTCTGTAAGATGTCAAACAGGTTCAGTAGGCATGAACTGCACTCAACCAAGCTGACCTGGGTTGGGTCAAGTGTTTGGAGGTTACCAATGTCTTTGTTAATGAGTGCCATGAGGATGCCCTCCATAGCTTTGCAGACCAGGCAAGTCAGGCTTATGGGGTGGTAGTTACCATGATCAGTTGTGTTTCCACCTTGGTGGAGTGGAATAACCATTGCCACGTGCCATTGTATGGGCATGTAGCCTGTGGAGAGGCTGAGATTGAAAAGCTTAATTAGGTGGGGGGGGTCAATTTGTCTTGTAGTGTTTGCAAGATGCAGTCTGGAACACCATCTGCCTCCACTGATGCTGTGTATTGCTGTTAGAGAGGGCCATTTCCACCTGTGTATCTCTGATGTCTGGGATACTGTACTTTTTGGGTATTGTTGTGGGCTCTTTAGAGGATGAAGTTTTCACTAAATGTATCTGCAAGGATGTTGGTGATATCAGTAGGTTCAGTATATTTTGTGCTGTATTGCACCGGCACATGCAAATCTGTGTGTTACCACTTAGATCCTTGACATAGCCAAAGAAGGCTTTGTGGTTATCTTTCGAATCCTTGCCTGTTTTCCTTTTGATGTTAGCCTTGGATGATTTCATGAGTGACCTACATTTCTTACTAATACTGGTTATGGATGTCTGCCCTTCTTGGGATTTTCTGTTTCTCTGGACTACTGTCCTACTTCTGTTGTATAGCCTGTTTATTGCAGGAGTCCACCAGACTGGTGCCCTTGTCAAGCAGGAGTAAATCTTGGTTTACCAGTGATGGCACAATCCATACATCCTTGTAGGTGCTTATAGAATGCATTTGTAAATCTGTCTGTATCTTAAGCAGTGTTTTCCCTTAGCGTGGGGGCTGCAAACCCCCCCACCCCTGTCTCTAGTAGTGTAAATTTAGCTGTAGGAAAGGTATACACTGTGGTTACCATGGGTGAGGGAGATGGTTGGGTGTGGAAACAGTGAATAGTTCATGGTCAGATCTAACCAGTGACCGGTTTACCTCTGCTGTGGTGCACCTGTCACCCATGTTGGTGATTACCACTTCTAGTATGTTTCCACCCTTCATTAGAGAGTTTACCATCTGATACAGGGCATATGAGGTGATAAATTCCAGGAAGTGCTGGGCCTGGAAGTGAGTACTTGAGTAAGTTTCCCAGTTAATGGTAGGGTAGTTGACATCGACCAATACCAGGGTGTGCAGTAGGACTGTCATGTTTTCCACTGTCTCCAGGTAGGTGGAGTGGTGGTCCTAGGTCATGGAGGGTGATCTGTAGCAGGCCACAGTTTGCATTGCAGTTGTGGCTGATGTTAGCTGCACATGGATGATCTCAGAGGTATCATGCTGACCCACTAACCTGGTGGTGTAGGTATCCTTAATGAATATGGATACACCCCCCTCCATATCTGTGTCAGTCCATGTTCTCTGGCTGAAATGTGTGGTATGGGTTGTAGTCTGGTAGTGCTGGTGTGCTGTCAGGAGCCTTAAAACAGGTATCAGTTACTACATTGATGTTGACATTGTCCATACTGAGGAGTGTTGTGAGTGTGTGCATGTTGTGATCACAACCCCTGGTGTTGAGTAGCATAACCCTCATTGATTCTGCTATTGTGTTGTTTACAGAGGTGGGATTCACCTTTGAGACCTCTCTAAAAAAGGCACCATGGGACCGCCAATAGCCTTAGCCAGTATTCCAAAGCCTAAGGCTGACACATAAGCCTGTATGGTAGTGTTGCATGCATGTTTCCCATCTGTGCATGTTTCTCATCTTTCCTGTAGGTAACCTACTGGTAAGCAACAGAAAGCCTTAAACTTATACAAGTCTTCTAGCTTCCAAGATAGGATTTTGGAGTGATTAAGTATCAGTGTTCTGTATGTTCTTGCTGTACTTAACTGTTTTTTGACTAAATGGTGATATTTCACTGTATATTGTGATCTGAAAGCTCTGTTTATTCACATATTATGGCTGTGATGGCCTGCACTTTAGAGGTTCACAGATAGGTAGTAGACTATCTGCCCAAGGTCAACTAGAAGCATAGCTACAGTGTGTTGGCTTTCTCCGCACCATTGATGAAGTAACTGAGCCTCTGTCGAGCATAGCCAATGAAGTCATTCCAGGCAGTGTTGCTGGAAGCTGTTGAAGACTGGGGTGGTGGAGGGTGATAGGGGCACTTAGTGATCTAAAGAGGGCATGTTAACATGAAAAATCAACAGAATTCAATTTCCCCAACAGGTCTTCCAGCTATAAAACTGGAGGGGCTCCCCCACCCCCTGGCTGTATGGTTCTGGGACACATGATCCCAGGGGTGTATATTCTGTTACCAATTCACACATCAAGGTTTCCCTTGAATTGTGTCAGTGAGGGGCTAAGCCTAATGTAGTTAGGAATGTAATTTAGTCTCTCATTTCATTTGTTATATGATTTTATTTCAAGAGTAAGTGAAGCTCAGTGGGTTTGGGTGCCCTCCACCCTTTGCTTAGCATAGCTTACACATAAAAATCATCTAAATAGGAAATAGGTGGAAGAAACATTAATGTCAATAGTGTAATGGTTAGAGCATTTGCATAGTATTTGTGCGTTCAAGATTCAAATCCCAATAAAGTCAGGGATGTTTATCATGTTAAAAAGTATACCTTAACCACAGCTTGCATATATAGGTAGTATTCGTCAGTATAATAAACATTTGAAACACCCATATAAATCCATGTGTGCTGGAGAGTAAAGTCAACAGAGAATGTAATGTTATGTAAGCACATAGTGAGATGTTATCTCACTGAAATGTATATATCCTGAGTAGCTAGCAGATGTGGTCATGTTTGCCCACACAGGTTATACGTTTGTTTAACTGTTTAACTGCTGCTTTAATGTCACACAAACACTTTTAAAACTTCATAGGTGCCTCACATCAGCAGGTTCCATTTTGAAACCTTCTTTCCCCTTCATGCTGCTGAGCATCTGCTGCTCTGTCCCTAGTGGATTTTTCCCTGCAGTTTTCTCCCTGCCATAGTACAGGCAACACAGGTTTGAGGACCTTAACAGATACCCTGCAACTCTAACCATTGGGCTGGAAGCCACCATTTTAAGCTTAAAATAATACCACTGAACCCTAGTGGATTTTCCCTGCAGTTTTCTGCTGGCCACAGTACAGGCAACACAGGTTCAGGACCCTAACAGATACCTTGCAACTCTTACCATCGGTCTGGAAGCCACCATTTTAGGCTTAAAATAATACCACTGAACCCTGGTGGATTTTTCCCTGTGGTTTTTCTCCTGGCCACAGTACAGGCAACACAGGTTCAGGACCCTAACAGATACCTTGCAACTCTTACCATCGGTCCGGAAGCCACCATTTTAAGCTTAAATTAATACCACTGAAGTATGTGTCCCAGTAAATAACTATGACATAAGCTAATCTTTTAATTAATGCTAGACTTTATAAGCACAACAAGAATTTACAGTTTTTTTTTGCTAGTCACCATGAAAAGCAGATGCCAGCAGCTCCTATCCTTTCTCTTTGGTTACCCACTATCCTCATACTGTTTCTGTGTATATTCTCCTGTTCTGTACTTTACCCTTCCCTGAATTCATTTCTAGCCTCACTCATAACTGCCTTTCATAGTGCACCTGCCCTATTTTACTGTCTTCAGACTCTTACATATTAATGATTTTTTTTAATTTATTTTTGCCCTGCTTTTAGCTGCTAGTAATACTTCTCTCCCCCTCCTCCAAAGTCCATCTCTATTGTAGCTTATTTTAACCATACAGCACTGGGTTTGCTTCAAGTAAATCTACTTGTGTAGCTTGAGGCCAGTGTCCTTTTGTAAGCTTACTTCTGCTCATATTTTATTTCTTTTGATTTTATTTCTGGTGACTATACCCTTAGAAACTTTATATCCTTGTCTCTCAAGCTAGTTTTTCACTATCTTTTTCTGATTGTTTCTATGACTTCATCTTGACCAGGGTGCTAGCCCAGCCCAGTATTAGTCATTACCCCTCACCTCACTTCCTCTTCCTAGTCTTCATAGGTGCCTCACAACAGCAGGAGCCATTTTGAAACCTTCTTTCCCCTTCATGCTGCTGAGCATCTGCTGCTCTGTGTAAGGTAAAATTTTGATTCTTTGACATTAACTGTTTTGTGATTTCCTTTCTGTTGCCTTAACTGCTTTAAATCATGCAATATTTGGTGATTATTATGCTGCTTTATCTGCTTTAGGTCATATAGTATTTTGTGATTATATTGAGGTGAATATTGCTTGCATATGCAGTCTCTGGTGTACTTTTTCTCGCGACTCTAGTTTTGTGAATATTTAAAGTCTGTTTTCCCTGTCACAATGAGCTCCAGCACCTTATGATCATGGATAGCTTAGTGTGTGAATTGTACTCATCTTATTTCTTGTTTTTTAATGAAAGAAAACTTTAAGTGTGAATATTTACCAACTAAGTTTCTTGTTGCATGGAGCACCAGCAGCTTAACTTCACATTTAGATGTATCTGTAGTATTTTCACTGTAATTTCTTGGTGTAGTGCTAAAGTAAAAGGAAAAACTATTGCCTGAAAGTGTACCAATTGTTCTTGTCCTCAGTATCCTGAATTTCTGTTTTCCTGCTTTGTGAATTATTGCCTTGTGTATGTGTACACTGTGATGTTGTTAACTACTGTTGTTCTGCATTACTTTATGCATAAGTGTAAACACTGCTGTGTTCTTAGCTAGCTTTGTGTGTAAGACACTCATGCAATGGAAATTAAATCTAGGTATACTGCCTCTGCCTACCTGTATTACTTTTTTTCTCTCTACCCATGGTATTTTTGTCTCTCGCTCTTTTCCTGAATTACTTGCTCATAACTAATCCCCCATCCTGTCTGTTTTTATAGCCCTTGTGGAATTTTTCCTGCAGTTTTCTCCTGGCCACAGTACAGGCAATACAGGTTTGAGGACATTAACAGATACCCTGCAACTCTAACCATCAATCTGGAAGCAACCATTTAAAGCTTAAAATAATACCACTGAAGTATGTGTCCCAGTAAATAGCTACTACATAAGCTAATCTTTTAATTAATGCTAGATTCTATAAGCACAACAATTTACAATGTTTTTTTTTTGCTAGTCGCTATGAAAAGCAGATGCCAGCAGCTACTATCCTTTCTCTTTGGTTACCCACTATCTTCATACTGTTTCTGTGTATATTCTCCTGTTCTGTAATTTACCCTTCCCTGAATTTATTTCTAGCCTCACTCATAACTGCCTTTCCTAGTGCACCTGCCCTATTTTACTGTCTTCAGACTCTTACATATTAATGTTTTTTTTTTTGCCCTGCTTTTAGCTGCTAGTAATACCTCTCTCTCCCCCCCTCCAAAGCCCCTCTCTATTGAAGCTTATTTTAACCATACAGCACTGGGTTTGCTTCAAGTAAATCTGCTTGTGTAACTTGAGGTCAGTGTCCTTTTGTAAGCTTACTTCTGCTCATATTTCATTTCTTTTTATTTTATTTCTGGTGACTATACCTTTAGAAACTTTATATCCTTGTCTCTCAAGCTAGTTTTTCACTATCTTTTTCTGATTGTTTCTATGACTTCATCTTGACCAGGGTGCTAGCCCAGCCCAATATTAGTTATTACCCTCCCCCTCACCTCACTTCCTCTTCCTAGTCTTCATAGGTGCCTCACAACAGCAGGAGCCATTTTGAAACCTTCTTTCCCCTTCATGCTGCTGAGCATCTGCTGTTTTATGTAATGTAAAATTTAGATTCTTTGACATTAACTGTTTTTTAATTTCCTTTCTGTTGCCTTAACTGCTTTAAATCATACAATATTTGATGATTATTCTGTTGCTTTATCTGATTTAGGTCATATAGTATTTTGTGATTATATTGAGATGAATATTGCTTGCATATGCAGTCTCTGGTGTACTTTTTCTCGTGACTCTAGTTTTGTGAATATTTAAAGTCTATTTTCCCTGTCACAAGGAGCTCCAGCACCTTACGATCACAGGTAGCTTAGTGTTTGAATTGTACTCGTCGTATTTCTTGTTTTTTAATGAAAGAAAGCTGTAAAGGTGAATATTTACCAATTAAGTTTCTTGTTGCACGGAGCACCAGCACTAACTTCACATTTAGATGTAGCTGTAGTATTTTCACTGTAATTTCTTGGTGTAGTGCTAAAGTAAAAGGAAGAACTATTGCCTGAAAGTTTACCAACTGTTCTTGTCCTCAGTATCCTGAATTTCTGTTTTCTGCTTTGTGAATTATTGCCTTGTGTATGTCTACACTGTGCTGTTGTTAACTACTGTTGTTCTGCATTACTTTATGCATAGGTGTAAACACTGCTGTGCTCTTAGCTAGCTATGTGTGTAAGACACTCATAAAATTTAAATTAATGTTAGGTATACTGCCTCTTCCTACCTGTATTACTTCTTTTCTCTATACCCATGGTATTTTTGTCTCTCACTCTTTTCTTGAATTACTTGCTCATAACTAATCCCCCTCCTCTCTTTTTTTGTAGCCCTAGTGGATATTTCCCTTTGGTTTTCTCCTGGCCACAGTACAGGCAACACAGGTTTGAGGACCTTAAAAGATACCATATAACTCTAACCATCAGTCCGGAAGCCACCATTTTAAGCTTAAAATAATACCACTGAAGTATGTGCCCTAGTAAATAACTGCTACATAAGCTAATCTTTTAATTAATGCTAGACTTTATAAGCACAAGAACAATTTACAGTGTTTTTTTGCTAGTCGTGATGAAAAGCAGACACCAGCAGCTCCTATCCTTTTTCTTTGGTTACCCACTATCCTCATACTGTTTCTGTGTATATTCTCCTGTTCTGTACTTTACCCTTCCCTGAATTCATTTCTAGCCTCACTCATAACTGCCTTTCCCAGTGCACCTGCCCTATTTTACTGTCTTCAGACTCTTACATATTAATGTTTTTTTTTATTTATTTTTGCCCTGCTTTTAGCTGCTAGTAATACCTCTCTCTCCCTCTAAAGTCCCTCTCTATTGTAGCTTATTTTGACCATACAGCACTGGGTTTGCTTCAAGTAAATCTACTTGTGTAGCTTGAGGTCAGTGTCCTTTTATAAGCTTACTTCTGCTCATATTATATTTATTTTATTTTATTTCTGGTGACTATACCTTTAGAAACTTTATATCCCTGTCTCTCAAGCTAGTTTTTCACTATCTTTTTGTGATTGTTTCTATAACTTCATCTTGACCAGGGTGCTAAACCTGCTCCATTCGCTCCTCTACCCTACCCACATTCCCAACCACCCCCATTAAAACTACCTTTATACCTAACTATCCCTCCCCTTCCTGTCCCACTAGCCACTACAATTCCACTTCCTGCCTATTGCCACAACCACCTTACTAATCTGTTAATCTTGTCAACACCACTTCCTCTACACCGCTGTCTCTACCTACTCTGTCTCACCATATTTTATTCCAACATGTATTATTTTCTAGTATCTTCTGCACTACTCCTTATTCTCTCTATCTCCACCTTTTACCACTCCAATCTCTCTGACCCACTCCTATGTTCACCATCTACTCACTCATACAACATATATCCAACTACTTCATCTTTTACTATCTCCCTTAATCTTTTTACTACCTCTACCTCAAGTCTATGTAAACTATCCATAATACAGGTTTTTAAACCTTTTCACAAAGCTAGGTCAAAACTATAAAAACTCCATCTAGCATCTACTACATACTCTGTCCTCACTAAAAACCTACTTTGTTTTGGAGATATCCATCCCAACCCTGCCCCCTCTTCTCTCCCCATAACTACCTCTACACTGCTCCCATCTTACTCCTCTAACAGTCACCAACCTCAGTCACAGTCACAACAATCATCTCCATCCAAATACTTAACTATTTACTCACTGAATATTCAGAGTCTAGCAAATAAAGTCACTGAGCTGCACTTATGAATTTCTCTCAATACCTCTCACATCTTCTCCCTATCTGAAACCTGGCTCAAGCCACAAATCTCAAATAGTGAAATACTCCCACCAGGTTATAATATCTTCCGATCTGATAGACCTGTAAATAAAGTTGGTGGTGTGGCCATCCTCTACTCTAACAACCTTAACCTCTCACCATACCCTTCCCCAATTCCTGACTTCCTCCCAGCTGAAATCATTATCCTTAACTGCCATCTGAATCCCCACAAAAAAAAAAAAAAACTTGCAATTGCGTTTATCTACCTGCCTCCTGGTAACAATCTGCCCATTCTTGAAAACATCCTATCCTGGCTCTCCCACAACATACCACATGAGACACTTATCCTTGGTGATGTCAACATTGATTGGTCCAAACTCACAACTGACTCCCGCCCAACTCAGTATCCACCTACATGGGTTGCACCAACTTATAACATCTCCCACTTGCTTCCATAAAAAATCCACTCCCAGCTCCATCATAGACTGGATCCTTACCAATTCCCCCCAGCAATACCACAATCCCACCAACTTACCTGACTCCCTCAGTGATCATCTCCCTACCACCATCTTAAGACACTACTCCCATATTCCTAAACCCCACCTTATCAAAGACTGTCAAACTATCAACTTTAAATTCATCCCAATTTAACTCCATTCTCCACAACATCGATTGGTCCATCCTAAAACACCTCCTCCTAAACAATGCTGTAAGCACTTTCAATAGCATCTTCATGAATAATCTAAACTCCTTAGCTCTCTCTAGGAAGATCAGAGTAAAATCAAGTCATGCTCCCTGGCTCTCCAAAGAGACTAGATCCCTTATGAAACAAAGAGATTGTGCTTGGAAAACCTGGACTAAAACTATACAACCACCTTTTCTTCAAAAATACCGGCAACTAGGAACCTTGCAAAAAACATACAACTAATGACAAAAAGTTATACTATAGCTCTGCTCAGCTTAACAACAAATCCAATCCTCAAATTTTGGTCAACTCTCAACAACATCCTCTATCCTGGAAAGCCCTCTAATCCCTCCCCATACCCTAACTCTTCCTCTCAGGAAACAGCTACCCTCCTGAATAAACACTTTACCTCTTCCATCCAAAATCTGGTAACCTCTAAGCCAAACTCTACTTTGACACTCACCCCCTCCAAGTCCCACTAACACATCTTTGTTTTCTTTTGAGCCAGTTCCCATTACTTACATCAAATCTCTGCTACTCAAGCTAAAACCTTGCTCTCCTTCCACTGACAATCTATCTCCTACATTCCTCAAACCTGCTTCTGACTCAATTGCCTATCCTATATCTATACTAATTAATCGATCTATTCTGGAATCAACTGTCCCCACCCTTTGGAAATCTTTCTTCACTATCCCTCTTCATAAATGTGGAAACTCCACTGAACCCTCAAACTACTGACCCATCGCCATTCTGTTCCCCCTCTCCAAGATAGTAGAAAAATGTATTCACTCACAGCTTCTCAATCACCTCCTCACACACCACTTACCCCTACCCAACATGGATTTTGTCCTCACCACAGCACCACCACTGCTCTCCTCTTCCTCACTCATATCATTGCAGAGGCCCTAGACAACAATAAACTCATTTCCTGTCTCTTCCTAGATCTCTCCAAAGCCTTCAATACTGTCTCTCATCCTCTACTACTATCCAAACTCGCACATCTCCACCTATCACCCTCCGCACTTGCCTGGTTTAATAGTTACCTATCTGGCAGGGAACAATCTGTCAAATGGCTCTCATCCTCCTCACCTTTCCTTCCCATCTCCACTGGTGTTCCCCAAGGCTCCATCTTGGGACCCCTTTTGTTTAACATCTTCACCAATGATCTTTACACCTCATGCAAAGAATCCTACTTTATTCAGTATGCTGGCAACTCCACACTTATATCCATCTCAAATAACATTCCTGGACTACACTCCCTGACCCAACAGGCCCTACTATCCACTGAACAATGGCTCTCTCACAACATATTGATCCTAAATCCCAAAAAGACCAAACTCCTACTCTTCCTTCCCCATTCTCTTTCTCATCACAAAAACCTCCTTTTTTATTGCATCTTCTAATAATATAACTATCCAACCTGACACCCACACAAAACTCCTAGGGGTCATTATTGATGATGAACTAAAGTTGAACCTACACATACTCCAATGTATAAAAAAAAACAAACCAGAAACTAGGTCTGCTATATCGGAACAAAAAATTCCTAACCCCTGAATCTAGACTTACTCTGGGTCAGGCACTCCTCCTCCCCTCCCTCTTATACACCACCCCAGTTCTTACCAATATCCAGGCCTCTACTCTAAACAAACTCCAACAGACTTACCATAAAATAGCCAGATTCATTACTAACTCCCCATACAACTCACAGCAGTGAATTTCTTTAAACTCTCTTCAATGGCTTGAACTTCCTCAATTTCTGCTATCTTATCAATTTCATATGCTACACTATATTCTTTATAAACCCTCCTTCTGTCCATCTCTATTTTCCTTAGTCTCTATCTACACCCCATCCCAGACCCTCTGTACTTCTAACCAACAATTACTTGATATCTACCACCCAAAAAGGTCAGTAGGCAAACTACTCTAAAAACACTTCCTTACCCATGCTTGGAACAAACTTCTCTTTGACTTACGTTCAATCTCCCACACCTCACACTTTAAAAATGAAATAAAAGCTTATTTTCTTAATTCCAGAACCTGCCCTTGTCATGACCCTACCTAGTCTTCTTTCCCTTTATGTACCCTCAAAAGGACCATACTTAGTAACTCATTACACCTCTCTCTCCAATGTGTCTACTATGCATTTGCATAATTTTATACAAACAAAGAATTTTTATTGTTGACCTATTGAACTATATCAATGTAAAATTGTTACTTAGCTTCTTTTTAATGCAACTTTAACTTTATGCATGTAACCCAACATATGTGAATCTTTTTGCTATAACTGCTATTGTATCAATATTGTTTAAAATTATACTTGTTTAAAATGTACTACTGGAGCTTTTCTCCTCGGGTCTCCACTGAAAATGGGCCACAAGCCCAGCTGGACAAACCCGGTTAACAAATGTCAATAAATAAATAAATAAATAAAATAAACATGCTTACAACTGCTTAAATGAGCCTTATTCTGGAGTAAAAAACATTTTTAAAGCATCACAGGTGTTGAACCCTGGACACTAAGCCATCTGAGCTATAAACATGTTTCTTGCTCTTTAGACTATACCTTATACTATAGGGATTCCACAGTACTGACCACAAATGGGAGTCACTTTGTGTACATATGTACAGTACATTGTAATGTACTATAGTTTGTGAATCTGCATATGTATAACTGTTACAAATGAATACTAAATATATATTTATATTTTTCCCCCCTGCAGAAACATAGATTTTTTTTTTGAATTACACATACACAAAAGCGCTTTTCGATGTTAAGCGCTTTCATGTATGTGTGCTCGATGTTTTGTGATTCGGACATACGCTAGTCGAGCATGTGTCCTAGACCCATATATATATAAATATATATATATATATATATATATATATATATATATATATATATATATATATATATGTCAGTGATGTCTGCACATAGATATAAATATATATATATATATATATATATATACATATATATATATATATATATATATATATATATATATATATATATATAAATATATATATATACACAGTTACATCTCTATCCATATATATAAACATCTATGAACACACTTCGTGACAATCCAAAGGACTTGAACTGTACACAAAACACATGCAGCTCTGGTATTATAACTATTAATATTAACCTAATTCACCATAGAAGGGATGGTTGTTGTGTATGTGGAGATTGTGGTGGTGGAGCAATGATGGGTAATGAAATCATGCATCAAGGAAAGCCTGGGTTGTATGTTCAATATGTGAACTGGAGGGGTATACATAGAGTATGGGGACAATATAAAAAGGACACAAAACAAGAACCATTCTCATCCATAATACACCCTGTCATGTCACATTGCAACACCTAATTCCACAAACATATGAACATTAACATGTATCATACATATGTGCACCAACTGACTGTCACATTTGTTTTCAGTAGTGAGGAATGCCTGTAGTAAAATGTATATTCTAAACACCATAACATTTGTACATATCTCAGATTCCATAGTGGTAAAGTCAGTAACTGTGGTGTTCATGGTACCAGGTTCAAGGGCTGTTAATTTATTTTGAGGGCCAGAATAAGGGCTGTTGGATGCAGGTGGATTAAAGCACTTTTAAGCAGTTGTAAATGGGTTTGTGCGGGTTTGCGTGATGGTAAGTTGCGCTTAAACACGGTTAACCGGGTAAGCGCTTCACAGGTTTAACCTTTGCTTAACATCGCGCAGTCCATGGGCAAACCTGCTTACAACTGCTTAAATGTGCATTATTTAGGGTTACCACCTGTCCCACTTTGCGAGGGACATTCCCTCTTTAGGCAATTATGTCCTGAAAAAAAATGTAAAAAATGGCAAATGTCCTAAGATTTTAGGACAAAGTTATTTCCTATATTTTATGTAATAGTTGCATAAAACAGTTATTCTGTATCTAAAATACCTAAATGTTATAAGAAACAGAATAAGCAACTAAAATGCCACAAGAATAAGCTTTTATTTAGGCAGTTCTATCCTTTGTACTGACCATGGGTATGTGTTGGCCTGTAAAATCTGATGTTTGTCCCGAAAATGTCTCTCTTTGGCCATTTGAAAAGGTGGCAACCCTAGCATTATTCACACTTTCCCTACCAGTGCCTACTCTGAGAGGTAAAATAATAACCCCTTCCAGGATTAGAACCTGCAACCATTTGCTCCATCCTCAGAGTATCCTACCACTAAGCTACCTGAGATGTACCGATGCCAGTTGTGTATTCAGACAGGTTAAAACACAAAAGGGAGAATTGTGGGGAAATAGGACAAACCGCCATGTACCCAATGAAAGGTGTATGCTATATACATATATATATATATATATATATATATATATATATATATATATATATATATTTAGAGAGAGAGAGAGATACATAGATACATGTCAGTTATAGAAATATACATATATATGTAGATATATAGACAGGTTAAAACAACTACACATCTATGGAGGTACAGATAAACGTATGCAATAATTTATATTATATATCTCTATCGATATACATATACAAATACATATATATTATATATATATATATATATATATATATATATATATATATATACACATACACACACATACATACATACGTGTGTGTATACAGCATATGAAGTGTTCATATCTGAGTATAACATGGACCATAGCAATCACACATTCTGCACCCCCAAACAATATGAACATAACATATGAAGAGTATATGCCAATACACTATTACAAATATGTTCTATGGACAAAGTCACCAACAAAACTACAATGACCTCAAATATCCATGACAGAAATACACAGACAGCTTTCATTTAACAAAACTTTATTACATTCCGATATATTGCCAAAAGGATTCAAGGACTAACAGTACCTGCATGCTATACAGGAAGCATTTAACAGTGCCTTAATGTATCAGCCTGCAATTACCATAGTATTAGTCCACTAAGGGATAGGTGTTCACATAGGGAAAGAACCCCCACACACATATAGAAGATGTATAAAAGTGGTTCCTACACACCCCCACACACATATAGAAGATGTATAAAAGCGGTTCCTACACACCTGCATCTCCTATGTACACCCACCAACATCTCCCCCACATGCAAACTAATTACAACAATGAATACTGTCATACCATAACCAATTATTCACCCACTGTACGACATCTGCTGAAACCTTAACATACCTGGAGACAGACACACTAACATGGCCCTATGTGAAATAGTTGCTGTTATACAATGGAACAGCTGCTGATGTTACAGAGTTTGTTTGAACTGTTCCCATTTCAGAGGGATGAAAAGTAATTACACCAGGAAGTGTTACACACCCCCACACACATATAGAAGATGTATAAAAGCGGTTCCTACACACCTGCATCTCCTATGTACACCCACCAACATCTCCCCCACATGCAAACTAATTACAACAATAAATACTGTCATACCATAACCAATTATTCACCCACTGTACGACATCTGCTGAAACCTTAACATACCTGGAGACAGACACACTAACATGGCCCTATGTGAAATAGTTGCTGTTATACAATGGAACAGCTGCTGATGTTACAGAGTTTGTTTGAACTGTTCCCATTTCAGAGGGATGAAAAGTAATTACACCAGGAAGTGTTACCGATTACTGATTATCAGCACAGTATGATACACATTAACACCAAACTAAAGATTTCTGGAAAGCACACTGTAAACCCCCTAACATTATATGCATAGCCATGCAGCCCTGAGCTAGTCAAATATCCTAGCCAGACTGAAACATATGCAGAAGTATTAGGTACAGACAAACCCTGCACAAGTAGCAATGTTCAGAAATATAACAGCAGTACTCACATTTAGACCAAATCTTCTAGGCATTACACACAACATATGTTCTTCTCCATACAGCTGATGCAATACATTTCAAACAACACTTCCAGGCTGTCTTCCTCACAAGTAAGGCAAAGGGACAACGCCCAAGTGGAGTAGTCAATTATACTCCACTGTTGCCATGGTATTGGCTAAGGCAGTAGATGCACAGCTGATGTACGTGTAATTAACTACTTAGGAACATCAATTGGTTATCAGGATTGCACGTTACTGATCTCTAACTATAAAAGGATGCCTTATCACACATTCAAACCATCTGTATCTACCTGTAGAACAGTACAAAATACTGAAACACAAACAGAAAACGAGTAATATACACGTCAATAACACCTCCAATTACTAAGAAGGTATTTATAACATTTAGTATGTTTGTGTATGTAGTACCTGTTCTGTAAGAATTACAGTATAATCAGTGCATATCGAGGAAATAGCTATCTTGTAGTGATGTATTGTTGAGCAGTAGTAATGCTTGTAGTATTCTATGTGTGTATTACTGTAGGTCACAAGGCAAATTCCTCATACACCACAAGGGATGATAAATATGGGCTTGGAACTCACCAATTCTCTTCCAGCCACTGTCAGTTTCAGGGATGGTCCAGCAAGTATGTGCTATAACAGGGGATAGTATATATCGATATATTGTAACAGTAGACATATGTATGTTTGTATAAGTAAGATGAACATATCAAAGGTGGGCTTACTGTACAAATATGGTTTGCTTTGTGGGATATTGTGCCAATAACTGTGTAATGTACAGTATTTTAGGCAGCTCTGTATTCCATTTTACATAGCATTTCTGTTATGTTATGCAAACATTAGTTATGTCTATTGGCATTTACAATACTCAATTATAGAATACATATGACTTGCATTCATCTGACAGTTTAGCAACATGATAGCAAAGATAATTGGAAGAGCTAAGTAACTATACATGCACATAACACATGTAATATCCACCTCTTTAGTATCGTTTGCAAGCCATAACAGCTGTGCATGTGTACATGTTATGCAAATGTGTAGTGACCCTTGTTACAGGGCTGGCCAAATGGCTATGTGCACACCTACATAGAGTGGATTCATAAGTTAGTACAAAGCTAACTGCCCTTGCGAGCCATTTTAAGCCTAGTCAGTTATCCCTTTTGAGACTCAAACCCTGCACCTTGTGTTTGTAAGGCAAACACCTTAACCATTAGGCCACCCTCCCAACCCTTATTGAGAGTAGAGATACACTGTTTGAACTTTCAGGTTTGTGTAGCCAAATCTCTCATTGTCAACCTAACAGCCACTTGCAAATACGGTATGTAAGGTAGTGCACAGTACTGGTAATGAAACAGGTTGCGTATCATCTTTAACTCCAGTGTAAAATCTGCAGTACGAGTGTAAGATGTAGGAGAGTGCTGCCCATGTGTAATAGCTGCTTCATAGGTGATTGCTTACACTATCCGATTATATCCTGATCATGTTGATAGTGGCAGCAGAGTCTATTGATACATGACTCTGTTTGGGGAGTGGGTGTCTGTGCCCAACAGAGCTCATGATTTTGGTGGATATGTGAGTATATACCCAGAAAAAGAAACAGACCTGCAGACACTTGCATCATCTGTAATCAACTGTCAGGATGTGATGTGCTCCTCAGAGGAGGATTGCTGCTAAAGGTAGCTACTATATTTCTGTAATAGCCAGTGTTGTCATGTCCATAACACAAATAATTACTTGTGAGCATCACTGTCTAAAACATCTTCATAAGCAATAAGTACACTAAATACAGTACTTGGTACTTGTAGTACTGAATGCTCATACAGGCATGTCCACTAATCAGCTACTGGTGTTTACTAATATCAGCTTTGTGTATGTGGCCATCCTGGGGGAATGTAATCTCTATGCCATGTACACTGCCAAACCCACCTAACACCACACCCCACACATTGTCTGGGATGCAGCTACAGGGGTAAGCTGGAAGGCAGTCCAGTCTACAGCCATGACTGGACTGGAGAGTCATGAGGTGTAGGCTAACACATGCATCTCATCATCACAACCAACACATACCCTTACCAGAACACAGTAAGGACACCCACACATACTACCAGAAATCAAACACATTCACAGAGGCTTCTAAGTATCTGGTCAAGCAAGTGATCTCCCAAGCTGGAATAGACAGACAACAAAATACATAAACTGTATGACATAGTTTTCATAATTGTGCCACACCTCAGAACACGTGGCTGAAAACATGCCCAACAGTACTCATTTGTGAATGCAAACTCTAGCACTATGTTACACACCAAGCTATATGAGGGCAAACATACAGTCAGCTGCCTGTCTGCCATGATTAGCCACATACCCATATACTCAGACCACCTTTTAAACTATACACATGGCCCTGGCATATTCCATGTTGTTGTGCAGTACCTGTGATGCAGTAGCCTGGACTGTATGGAATCTCACATGTAGGAACTGTCAGGTCTTGTAGCCCATGCAGGTATGTCCCTAGGCCTGGGTAGCATTCTGCCATTTTCCAGAATGATACTGCAGTACAGGGGCAAAAGGATTGTATTCCACAATTGTCTAATGTACTGGTGCAATTCAAAGGGTATCCAATATTTCTCTGCTTGGGATAACATGGTTGACAGACCATGATGCTTTGCCAGACAGGGCCTGCACCTGTCACCCCTGGGAATCTGGATACTGGCTAGGGCTTATGCTTCCCCTATAGTGCCTTCATCATCCAAAGTTCAAGTGAAAGTCCACTGCTGTAACAGGGACAGCCAAGCAATAAACTACTCAATGATACATTTCAGAAACTCAATATGGACTCACTTATGTCAATCCTTAACATGGAGAACATATCTGTGCAGTGACTGAGATATGGTTCAATACTCCGGAGAGCACACCTGCATGACCATGTTATAACACATACCTCACCTCTTGCCCATTATCCTTTATTGAAACACACGGGCCACAGGTGTTTCCATGTTCCTGAAGGATATGTACACCCCCACGCTAGTTGCATTTGCATAACTTCAGATGCATTATGCTGAACAACTACCTTTGTGCCAAAGTGGAATCCAAATTGCACCTTGCGACAGATCACCCACCATGCCTCAGAATTCCCAAGTGTCATATTGTGCTGTAATGGGGAATATTAGGTTTGAGACTGAAAACCATAAAAATGGCTACTCTCAACTATTCCATTATGAACTGGGAAGACCCCTCATGCACCAACACCTGTGCTTAATGCATGTTGGATTTCATCATCCCAGTGACCTGGATCACCATAGTCACACAAGCAGGACTAACAGTATGCTACACATAGTCAGTCTCCAAAGCCAATGTTATGCTTCTTAAGAGCAAAGTGGTGACTGTCATGGCACCCATGCAAATGGACAATGCTGGTGCAAATGCTGAATCCTATACAAATGAACTTTAAACACTCACACAAGTGCAGTGATTTTGCCATTGAAACAGAACCAAGATTCAACCAAATACAAACAAGAAGGCAAACTGGTGGTGCCCTGCCTTAAAGTGTACCACAGAAGGTAGTAACTGTTGCAAGAGTGAGCACACATGAGTGGAGGTGATCCCTGGTCAACCTCAGTAAGATGCAGATACACCAAATAAAACCACACAAAGCTACTGTGAAACTAATCAGCCACATATTATGAGGCCAACCACAGAGCATTCTATAGCTGTGTCATGAATCGTAATGGCAACAACAAGACCTGCTGTGCTTCACAGCACTATGGCATGGGAAGTACTGCATCTACAGAAATAGCACCTGTTCATCCAGATAGGGTCTTGGAGAACCTAAACCCACTCCCACCTCCCCCCAACAGGTACACATATTTATATATCCATGTACACTACAGAGCCCCTGCAATAACAACTATGCAGGTACAAGCTGCACTCTCTAAAGCCATACATACAGCTTTCATGGGACCTGTCAACATCCTAGGGTGTATCCTACAAAAATGTCAGAACAATTTGCTCTCTACATACACATCATGTTCAATCATAGCTTCATGTCAGGCCGTGTACACACTGAATGGTGCACAGCAACAGTTATCACTCCCCACAAAGGGGGAGACACCAGTGATAATGGGAAATCGTGCACTACTACCCTGCCGAGTCTGGTCTGTATGGCCATGAACTGTGATCAACTTATTTGATGTAGTCAGTACAGATGTAGATGACAGTAAGGTTGATTCACACAGTATATCATGACCTTGCCAGATCTTAAGACACCATCACCCAGACTGTGTTCCAGCTACACACAGTAAACTAGATGTGTATTGCTATGTCACAGGAGTGGTTGGCAACTGGACTGCTGGCAGAACCAAACACTACAGAACGTGTCTGACTAATACACGCACATCAAACCAGTAATACAGGGTTCATTCCTGGTACTCCCCCTCTTTGTTATCTATACCACACAGACTAACACAGAAGGCATCTGCCTATTGATGTTTGCAAATAAATATGAACTAGGAGCAATAGTTGACTCAATGTGTGCTGCAGTCAACATACAGAAGGGCCTTTGTGGGTTGATGTGTGGTGTGTGATGTATGGCCACAATCTGACAGCTAACTATTGCATTGTCATCCCCTATTTTAAAAACCCTGTACCCATGAACTACCACCTAGGCAGCGGTCAACATAATGGAAACTGTGTGTGTATGGGATGCAGCTGGACAGTAGTCTTTCCTTTGATAGTTGCTTTACCACACCAGTCAGGTAGTCATACATGCCACCCCTAATCATGACAGGGTGCCATCCATGAATATAGATATCATTGTTCAGCCATACTCAACACTCAAGTGACCCATAATAGATCACATATCTCCTTTAAGGGTTATTGGCCATATTCAGATGGCCTACACTTGCCTTCCCAATCCCTAGCTCCATATGTAGCATGATGCCAACCCTGAATAAAGCCATGTCCAACCCAGAGATGTTGGACATACTACACTTACACATCCTGATTTCAAATAAACACATATTTCATGGACATCCACCTTTCTAGTACAAGGATCACAACATGCCTGACAGATCTCTGTCCCATACACTTTACATACTCCTGCCATACTATGCATCCCTGTCCAGCAAAGCTGCACATTGCCCCTCTTTGTGACATGGTGTGATGACCACATGGCAAACATATCAGTAACCCTGTGGATCAGTTCTGTGTCACTGCTTGAACTGGCCACTGAAACTTACCTGTCTGTTGGCTACAGCTAGGTAACCTTTCAGACTAAGCTCATAAATGGCCCAGGGCATATAGCCTACTAGTTCACTATGACGATATATGCTATAGTTGATATCCAACCCTGCAAATACCATCAGGCTAGCCATTGTCCCATGTGTTTCACATGTGCAACATGGGTAATACATGGCAGGATGCTAAACAGCTGTACAGTGCCATGTAGATGTATATAGCAAAACACATACATGTAAAACTTTCTGTGAGCAAGTCTGCAGGGTCACAGGTCACATCCCTTAAGGCTGTGTATGACTGTATATGTGACATATACACAGCATTAAGGTCTATTGCATTAATGTGAACACATCCAAGCATGTGCTGATAGGTAAAGACACCAGTGCAGACTAACAGACATGCCCACATCAAGACATCCACATGGAGTATGAGCAATGTCATCACTTGACACACACATATATGGTGATAACATCAAATCACAAGTAAGTGTCAAATGTCTGTGATTTAAACATGTCAGTGGTGTTAGTGTCATATAGATTTGCAAAGACATATTTGTAATCTTAATAAATGTGATACACGTGCATGTTCAGCTGTACTTCTGTACTTCTCTGTGAGTTACTGTGACCTGTATCCATCATTATGTCTTCCAGGTATGCCGCGTGCCAGGCTTCCACCATACACCTGATTGGAGGATGAGGTCCTCATCCCATACCTCCTCGACAACCATGTAACACTCTTC
Source organism: Protopterus annectens (assembly GCF_019279795.1). NCBI lineage: Eukaryota > Metazoa > Chordata > Ceratodontiformes > Protopteridae > Protopterus > Protopterus annectens. The sequence goes on from NC_056735.1 coordinate 395,005,512, forward strand.
AGTCATGTACCACAGGATGCACAGCAGCGGGATGCCCAGTGGGAGGAACTCTGCAGGAGGGTAAATGATGTTGACGGCCACAATTGCACTTATCAGCAGGTGCGCCGACACTGCACGGACCTCATAAGATGGGCAAAACAGCATGCTAATGCAATCGCCAGGGAACAAGGTGCAACAGGTGGGGGGCCACTCACCCAGCCCCCACTCACACATACTGAGGAGCTACTGGCCAACCTGGGGACACCTGCAGACCTCCATCCACAAGCTTTAGCTGGTATTGTGGAGGTGGGTGTCTCTCAACCACAGAGCCTGGAGTTGCCTGGTAAGTCACTATTGCACATATAACACAACTATATTTCATATAGTTACATGTGTTACTGTACAATATGTAATATAACATCATATGCAAAGCATGTATGCACACATGCCACATACTATAGTCTGCTACTCTATGTATGCACAGATGTCCATACTCCATAGTATAGTCTATTGTACTGGTGTATGTGGTAACATGGACATTGCACCCTGTAGCTATCACACAGGTGTGGATAATGATCTTACTGCTGTGACACTCCTTTTTAGGTATCTCTGGTGTTTCACAGTGACACCAGCCTGTTGCAGGTGAGATTGTTATTTACCAGGTTTGATAATGCACAGATCATATTAATTGCATGCTATCTGCCGTGTGGCCATTTAACACACATACACATAATGTATGGTGGTCCTATTCATATACACTAGCCAGACCTGCAATGCATCACAGTGGTTACCCATGTGGAATGATTGAAGACTATATGAAACACCTACACTATACCTTGCAAACTGTCATTGCCAGATGTGTGGACAGCTGTGATTACAATGATGGAGGTGTGGTTCACTGTAGGGACAGGTACTACAGATCAGCATTACACATGTGGGAATACAAACAGTACTATACAGAGAGCATATGTGTGCACACACACTAAATGTTTTGGAGCTGGAGTATGACCAGCCCACAGGATTCACCCTTGTGGATTATACCCATGCTATGAATGTCACACAATGTCATGTGCTATCTGAAATGTCCATGACATGTAGTGGGCTGACTGCAACATTGCTCAACTAACCTGCAAAACATGATATCTCACATCACAAACATACCACCCTTTGTCTGCATAACCCTGTCCTCAGTAGAGTATATGTCATCTATGGGTCTGTGTCATATGGGATGACACTGACATGTGACATAGATGCCCATTACAACCATTGGACAAAACATGTGTACACATGGCCATGGAGGATGGCCAGAGACATGAAGCAACACACACAGCAGAAGTGATTTACATGTGTGTACACCCTGTTGTACATTGGCTCGACACAATACAACTATGGCTTTGTGTAATGGTGATATTGCAGATGTGAAACACTAAATATCATACAGGCCTGTGCACAGCTTGTGTAAGCATGACATCAAAACCACCACATAACATGTCTTGAACATCTTGAGTGTGTTATGAAATGAAAGCATTCACCTATACAGTATCCAAATACATACATGTGGTGCACAACATACACCTACAACCACAACAGGCCACAGATACAATACATTCACCTTGCTGCTGTCAGGCATCACTGTCATGCTTGCTCCTCATGTGTGTGAGGTACACAGATGGCATGTGGGGCATGGAGTACTGCTAAGTTAGCTATGTCTGGGCATAGTTGCCAGGCATCAGTAATATGGCTGCAGATGTGCAGGGGTGTCATCTGTATACCCTACAGTGACCTGTGTCACACATTCCACATTAGGGATTAGTGTGTATACACCTCAGTGACGTGGGTCACATTCCACATTAGATATGTATTGTATCTGAACACAGTCATGGCTATGAACTGTGTCTGTAACTCACACTGTATATCAATAGTGAAGCCACATGATGCCCTGCAATGGCTATGCACATCAGCTCAATGTGCAGTATGTCACTGCATATTTGTAGGGTGGACTGACAACATTGTGTCAGCTGAAGGTCCATGTTAGTACAACACGTCCCTGCATTGGGACACCATTACCTTACTGTATATTTGAAAGGACACCATTGTGTTACACATGTATGCATGTCATTCAACACATCAGCACAAGACATGTCATACTACATCTGAATGGCAAGGTCATATGCCACACATCAGGCTGGTGTACTGTTAACCTGTGCTGGTCTGTGGCACCATTGCAAAGTAGGGACAGCCTTGTCAAACATGTGTGTACAGCCACATGCACATTGTCTGTAGACTCAGCTCAGGGGTAGGCAGAATAATGTTGAACAGACATGCACTGCTTTGGGGAGATATGCAAGCTAGGGCTCAGGCAAAAATAGTATTCACTCCACATACCCTTCTTCACATGTCCTTATCACACATAGGGACAGTGGCCAACGCAAAGCATCAGTGGCAGATGTACAAAGGTCAGCGATGGTTTGTTAACATGTGAGGTATGTTGCACAAAACATGGCAGTGCAGTGCAACGGTGCATAGTGCATGCATTGTGTTGCAGGTATGGGGCATAAGCTACTAACACAAATGGTGCAACACAGGGATGTTTGCTAACTACTACTATAAATGTGTAAGGTGCATGCCTTCTCCTATAACACATGCATGCTGTTGTGTGCAACTCAGGGATGTATGATAACTACCACTATAATTGTCTAAGCTGAATGCCATCTGCCATATCACATGCATGTTGCATGCCGTTGGGTGGCATAGCATGTGTCTGTCTGTGTGTCTGTCTGTGTGTGTGCTGTGCTGTATAACTTGTAATGTACAGTTCTTGTCTGCCCCCACAGGTGTTGATGTAGGTGCTTTGCCCTCCTGCAGTCCACCTGATGTTAGTGTCCCCACAGACTCTAGCAGTGATGATGAAAGTATGATTGAGGCACAGGCAGGGTTGTCAGGGGCTGAATCTGTGCCATTGGTTGTCATTCCACCTGTATCTCCCTCATCCCCGCACACAGATCTCCTGCCTACACATACCCCATCACCAGTGGCCATAGAGGAAGGACAGTTAGTGGATGATAGCATGGAACAGGGAAATGTGGAGACTATGGAATGTGTGTCTGCACACCATGACCCCAGCCAACTGACTGATGATGTCCCACACAGGCATGTGCCCACTGCTGCTCATAGGAGGACCAATGGCCAACATGCCCCTGCAAGACAAAGCACATCAGCTGGTGTCACTAGACACATGTTTTAGGCTGTAATGGTGGCAAAGGCATATGCTGAATGGCACAACAGAGAAGGTCTGAGGCTTCAGAGGGCTGATGTTCGTTCTTTAACTGACAACATCCAGGCAATTGCAAATGCTCACCATCATCTTGCAGATGTCTTGGATAGACAATTGGGTGACATGGTGGGAGTCCGTGACCATGGCATGTCAATTCTCGAGCGTTGAATGTCTGTGCTGGAACATCTGGTGGGAGTGAGGCATTGGGCATGTGGACGTAGGCCAGCTACATCACCTGTTGAAGGTCTATGTGAACATGCTACTTCACATGCCCACTCCCATAGTGGCAGTAGCAGCAGCAGTGCAGCTGGTGCTGTGCTGTCCACAACAGGAGACAGCTGGCCACGTGCATGTGGTCATGGATGGTCCCAACAGGGACACGGTTTCAGTGGACATGTGTCATCAGACAGTACCCAGTCTGGACCTCTGCCTGGTAGTGCCCGTGCAACCCCTGGCAGGCGCTGGTCACATGGCCGTGGCTGGACACCTTGGACTGTGGAATCTGCCCTGTACAGTCTGCAGCTGTCAATAATACCCCAGTGTAGGCCAGCCACATGCCAGACCTGTGTGCATACATACACACACACACCAGAAACAAATGTAGGGCACCTCAACACACACACGCATAACATCCACACACGCCCAATGATATCAAAGGCCCTAACCCATGCACATGATGTCATCCAATGGTGCAGCCTAGGTCTCTGGCAAACATTATCACCCTGTGCATATGATGATGCCTGTGCCGCATCCCTGTCATCCACATCATCGGTGCAGGGACAGGCTCATATGGTCTGATGCACAGGGTGAACATACTAGGAAGACAATTGTAGATTAATATTGTTGAGTAGTGTTTGACAGGCAATGGACATACCATGTATTACAGTTTTAGAATGCATTTGGTACGTTTGACAGTATGTATCATGTGTAACAATAACTCCATGTTGATCTTGATGTTCTGCTTTCCTCTTTCAGGTATAATTGCATGTGCTGGGGGATGTCAGTGTTTGCAGTTAGTGTCCCATATGTAAATTTTGACTACTCATAGGTCTGTATGACAATACCTGCATGCACTTTGTAGCTTCCACATCACAGTTTTAATTTCCCAAGTTTCAATTATGTTTACTGATCTAATGATCCAAGAGCATGATAGCTGTGTAGGAAGCTACTGTTTTCAAAGCCGTCACAACCATAGTAGGTGAAATCACAGGTATAGTTACTTGGAGTGGGGAGGAGGTAAAAGAGTGGTATAGCAGATGACAAGGGTAAAGGCCAGTGGAAAAAGTGGCTTCTCACTGGGAAGCAGTAATACCCACTTTCATGACAGGATGCAAACACAGACACACCCACACATACAGTAACACACCCGCACACGCAGAGATTCACAAACACAGTAACACACCCACACACTCAGGGATTCACAGACAGTAACACACACACACACACACACACACACACACACACACACACGCACCGCACACGCGCACACACACACACACACACACACACACACACACACACACACACACACACACACACACACACAGTTGCCAGTATTGGGATGAAAACCCCTGCCTATGTGCAAATCATCATTATAGTACTACACAATTACAAGACGCGCCACAGAGATTACCCATGTACAGTAGTCGGAATGGCCTAAGATCGAGGATATCAACAGGGATACTAGATTGCAGTGAGTGAATGTGGGTGGGAGGTTCATCAGTCGAATATGTAACAACAAGCCTCACCCCCAGGGTGTACATGTTTACAGGTGGTTAGAATGCCCTTCTAAGATTGATGACATCAACAGGGATACTAGATTACATTGAGTAGATGGGGGAGGGGGTCTTAACATTTCACTTTGGTAAAATACAGCCTCACACCAGGGACAGGACAGCCATACATATATACATACACACACACACACACACACACACACACACACACACACACACACACACACACACACACACACACACACACACACACACACTGTGGCATTCACAAAGATATACACCAATGTCACACACATACAGACACTTGACATGTGTGAGATTCAACCACCTGCCTATGCCTTTCTTTCTACACTTCACTCTGTACTGATGTCTACCACAGGGTTCAGGAGAGTGAAAAAAATTTGGTATGTATTCCCCACCATACGTGACGTATATGGACAAATACACACCCACATGTGCCAGTACTGTGAATCAAACACCTGCCTATCTCATGATAGGTATTACAGAGTTACAGCACTATCACACGTGCTACAAAGCATACTGACTCTTTCCTTTGCCACCTGTGCTGATATATGTGCAATATATGCACAGGGGAGGTGTTACTGTTACAGTTGTCAAGAGGTTTGCCTTCAGTGACACCCTTACTGCATTTTACGTTGTGTGTCTTCCACTTCAATTAACATAACCATAGCATAGCAGTTACACAGGTTATTGTAGGAATGGTTGTAGCACACCTGTGAGCTGTCCTCAGTAATTATTCATCTGCAAAGTAGCCCAACCACTTAATAGCCATGTCCAAACATCTGTCCATACCTAAAGTACAGCTTACTGTACTTTGAGCATATCACCATATACAGTTGGCAATGTTGAGGCTGCATTGCAACAGCATGATGTACTAAGACAACAGTCACCTTCAAACATCAGACACTGCACACGCATGGAATCTAAACACACATCAATACATGAAGAAATAAATGAATGTCCAAACTCCGTTCACTGCCAGACAACAAATGCACTAGCACTGAAAACTTCCGTAAATTCCGTTTATTTTTTAAAAAAACTTCATCGTCTGTTTAAAAAATTGTACATATAAACTGGGTTAAGCGCTTTCATTTAACAATACGTAGACTTTATCAGAACACTCCATTATTACCATAACAGGTTTATATAGTACAAACCAACCAATCAGTTTCATTAATTCATTGCTATTCAGACAATTACAAATTTAAAGTGCTCAGTACTTTCTAAATCAGGTGATTGCCCTTTCCAAATACTATTATGTTCTATCTTATACTTTTTGCAATATTAAATCATCACAATCCAGTCCTAACATTGTCTCTTGTAATCATGTATCTCATGTAACTATTATAATATCAAATAAATATGCCTTAAATGATTGGCTTCAACATCAGTAGTTAATATATATATATATATATATATATATATATATATATATATATATATATATATATATAAATGTTTTAATAAAAAAACATGAGTTTATAAAGGTTAGCAAAGCAGTCTGCCTGTATTGTAGCCCTATGTGAAAGTAGCCAACAAGACAGCATAAATGTAACTATTACCTCACTTTAACTATTATTTTCTAATATGGGTTTGATGGATATGCTGTCATTTATTCCTGGATATACTGAAGCATTTAACTTTAACAAATATTGCAGAAGTTTTCAGTGCTAGTGCATTTGTTGTCTGGCAGTGAATGGAGTTTGGACATTCATTTATTTCTTCATTTGTTGACCGTTCCTGTGTGGAGTGATTTCACACATCACTACATGTACACATATGCAGTCTCCATCAGTAAGTGGATTAGCAGGTCAAGAGAATGCATTCCACACCTTCCCCACACCATGTGTGAAACCTAGCCGAGCATTACACCATAATGGATGTTGCATTCATGTACTGGTAAGATGCACACACAGTAATATTCCATGTCACGATCCCACAAACTGTTACTTGACGGTTCCACGGTGAAGCTAGGGCACTGTAATGGTCAACAGTGAGCACTTCATATATGCCACACACACCTCATGATTACTGGAAGAGTGCCAGCAATGTGCTCTGTTTGAGCTAGGCATTACACTCATTCAAGTATGTGCAAGGTCTGTGGCTTGAAAACATCTCACCCCAGCATGTTCTGGCTATTGTGGTAATAAGGTTAATGTCCAGACAGTACACAGCATGCATGGCCTGCAGTTGTTGATATGGAGTATATGTAGGAGCTGTGGGCACACATGGCTGTACATGTCATGGACATATCACCTATAACTACTCAGGAACATACAGAGCATAGCTGTATTTCCCTGAGTCTGTCAATACAGGCAATGTGTGTAGGTCCTATGATCCTGTTATTTGGGTATGTTTGTAGGCATTGCATTAGGTGGACATGTCTAATGGCATACATGCCACATGGGTTGTTGTATGATATGATAGGTGTCATGGGTGACCAGTAGAGAGGGAATATTACCTCTGCTAACATAGATATCAAACTTTATGTACTGTTATCATTCAGCAGCCATGGACCTATCTGCCATGTGCATGTGTGTAATGAATGTAGCCACCTGTATGTAGAAAGGACAACAGCAGCTATGGTATTTTCATTTATGTTGTATGGGTGTGGAATGTACATATCCAGGGCAGGTACATTTAGGTCATATCCAACCATAAGGATGTTGTTTACTGGTGTACAGCAACAGTCGACTGTGTTAATGCTGACAACATCCAAGGGACCTTGGTATGTGTACAACTGACCTGGTTACAAACAGTGGTATAAGTGCATTGCATAACACATGCAACTGTGGCAGTACATGGGTACTTTGTACAGTAGATGTAGGTCTAAGTATGGTCCACCAATCAAAAGTTATTTGGTGTTCTACCATACTATGTCATACCCCATGTATAGATGTGTGTTGGTAGTCTGAGGACATGGAGGTTGATGTATGAGGATACACCCTAGAATGAAGGTTTTACCACGGTCACCTGTACCTGACTCATCTGTGATGACATGTCGGAGTAGTGGTCTTTACTTGTGCGCAGCCTTTATGAATATGTGGACACCACTACCTAGAATGGTCTGTACCAGTGTTATGGCCCACATGTCTGGATCTGAGTTATATGGTGGTAGTGCAAATTGTGCACTACAGAGCCTTCAGCCAGGTGTTCCTCACTGCACAGATGTCAGTATTCCCCATTGTAGGTCCTACATTGAGCAAATCGATTATGAAAGCCACACATCTAGCACTGGTTAGCATAAGCATCCAATGCAATTGTCTTGTAGGTGTCAGGGTGTTACTTCTGTGTTTAGGACTTGTGCCTTGGAATGCCACTATATGGGTAAATGCGACCTAGGTATTATCCACATTCCCTTGAATCATGGATGCATGTGTTGTGTGACAAAGGCTTGTCTTTCAGTCATGACATACCAGAATGACAGACACTGGACAATCTCATAATTACAGCAGCACATTGGCTCATTGTTTTGGTCAAGCAGTTGCCACTCATACCATGACAACACTGCGAGTGGCAGTAATGTGGTTGGTATCAAATGCTTCATCTATGGTGACGGACACCAGCAGATGTTGTTTATATGACCAATGTCAGATATACTTAG